>NW_009605645.1:39588-41415 GCF_000690535.1 Cariama cristata | reverse complement strand
GCCCTGTTTTAGCCAAACCAGGACAACAGACAGGGGACTTGCTGCAAGAGAGCTCTTCTTATCCAAAGACTAGTACGTGAACCTATGATAATTCTGGGCAGGAATGTGTCTCCGACAGTGACAACACATTGGTCCCTGACAGTCCGGAGAACCAACTGCAGGAAAAACTGTGCTCAGCCTCTATAGTCTGAGCTGGAGGTACCTGGTACCACAACACCTTTAGAGAATTTAGGCACCAAACACTAACAAATTTTTACTGGGCATGTGTGAATAAAGATTCTTCAGAATCTGTAAATGCACCACAGAAGCATCTCTGATATGAAGACAAAATTCCTGATCCAAGCTAGGGCTCTTAATTTTCTCAGTGTGAGATTTCTTTCAACTTGAAATGTTATTTCAAAACACTAACTTTTCCCTAAGATATCCACTAAACATATCCACTGAATTTAGGAAAAATTATTGGTGTAAACCAGATATACCTGTGGAAAATGTGAGTCAAAAAGGGAAGTCTGCTAAAGAGGTAAGCATTATAAGGTCTTCGACGAGATTTCTGGGAAACGTCCCCTGGAAATCACCCCATCAGATGTCTCTGTAGTCTGAACTTCATGTTGATGTTCACAGTATAACATGGCACACCACGATCAAAAAGCACATTACTAGCTACCCTTCTAACTTACCTTTCAGCTCCCTCATATGTATCTTAAAGCTTGTAATATTGGTATGTCCAGAAGTTCACATGTGAAGACTTGGGTATGGAAGGTGATGCATGCAGTTTCTTTGAAAGCTGGTGAGGAATATCCTCCCATTGAAGAAACCAAAGAGGAAGGCAGATCAGACTGCATCAGACTGCCCAGTCATCCAAAATGGCCCTTCTTTGCTGGTGAGCAAATGAAAAGCAATCATGGAGCATGCAGCACTATATTTAAAAAAAAAAAAAAAAAGTAAAATGGTGGTGCTTGTAGTTAGCCTCCAAATAATCAATGTTAATGTTAATAATTATCAACTAAGACTGTTTTATGGTTGTATTCAATGATCTTAAAGGTCCTTTCCAACCTAAACAATTCTAAATTCCACTAGTTTTTTTTAAACTGTATGTTGCCTAGTGAATTGTGTAGTCTTGTTGTAGTGGATGGAGACTTGTGGAAGGGGCTGTGTCCAGACAGCTTGCCCGCTTTCTCCAGCTCTCATGAACTCATTTCATGAGAGTTTTAGTTATCCTGCCCGTCAGGGCTCTGAGCACAACCCCTGCTCTGGGCGCTGGCTGCCAGGCTTTGGGCAACTCAGCGTCAGTGCAGCTGAGGGCAGACCCTGGACCCGTGGTCATGGAGATGATGTGGCCAGAACTGAGCCCACACATCCTGGGCATGTCTGAGCCTGTTTACCCTCACCGGGCCTGACCCCCACCCGTGGGCTGACTTCCTGTCCCAGCCTCAACCCATCCCCAGGGAGGTGCCCGATGCCCCGGGGCTGGGGCTGCCTCGGTGCCCCCGACTGCCCTGCTCCTGGGCTGGGGTGGGATGGGCTGCGAGGTCCTGGCCTCCTGCCTCGGGGGCCCCCCACTGCTCCCCTGGGAGCCCCCATGCCCCCAGTGCCCTGGCACTCCCCAGCTGACCTCTCTCCTATGAGCTACACCAGAGATAGGCAGGAGTGGGGACCATGTACGCAAGCCTCCTGGCCCACTTGTGTTAGGAGGGGACTGAATACAAGTGACACCTTATTATTAGGCACCCTGGGCATCCCTCTTCCCCCACCAGCCCTGCTCAGCTTGGCAGAGAGACCCTGAACTACCACTGTCAAACTCAGGAGGCCCCTTGTGACCGAAAGGAG
>NW_009605645.1:27027-39557 GCF_000690535.1 Cariama cristata | reverse complement strand
GAAAGATCATCCTTGTCACCTCTTTATCAACAGTGATGACACATTGGAGGAAACTGCTGCCCGTCTCCAGCGAGGTAGCAAGAAATCCATGAATTATTTATTAGTTCAATTAGTTGACATGGGTGAAGAGTGGTGAGGGCTGTAAAATAATTACTTATTGATTTGCCTTTTGTTCCTCGAACTGCTTCACAATTTTGGTGTGAGACAGCAGAAGCACAAGGGCTCGGGAGCCCACTTGCTATCCCTTCTGGTTACAACGGAGCTGGCATTACAAATAATGAGGCTTCAGTTCTGGACATTTCCAAATATTGGTGCTGGCACAACAGATGGAATGACTTTATTTGCTACAGCACAGGTGCTGTTACCCCATTTTTTTCTTCAGGCATGTTAAGCAACAATCAATAACTCTCTGTCTGCTTATGGCATTTGGAAATCTCTGGGGACTACTTATGAAACTCATTTGTTTTTCACACTTGCCATTAAATCGTATTCAAAATGTCCCAGACCTTCAAAAGGTGGCTACTTCTTGGGTCTTTTTTGTGTATATTAAAAGGGGGCTAATTTTTGTGCATATTAATAGCGACAACAAAAAAATCTACCCAACATCAGAAAATTACGGACTATGACACTCTTACAAAGGAGAAAACGGGGCTAGTAGCATGTTTTTAAATCATTCAGAATTCTGCACAACTTCAGTAAACTTCTGCAGTTACTTCATTTTTGTTTCTAAGTCGGTATTTAGCAATGTTTGTTACAGCTTGTATCAATGACTTTACCATGAGGTCATCAGATAGGAGACAATCTGAGAGTGATGCCTGCTACACGCTTGCAGTGGTGTAGATATCACAAGCACCCTGTGGTTGAATTGTCACCACAGACATCTGCTCTTGGCTATGGGAGCTCTTCACAGAACCCTTTGATTAACTGTTTTGGAATTTAAAATAAATTGCAAAAAAAATACAGACCAAATGATGAGCTATTTCAAGTAAATCAGAAGCTTTAATAACATTATTGGAAACAAACAAATCACTTTCCACCTGGTGGAAACTCGTATCCTACCGTAATGGTGTAACGAAGAATTTGTATCAAGGCTCCAGACTTCTTGTCTTTTGAGGCACAGAAGTTCTTGAATTTTTTGACTGTTGTCAAACTGCAAGTTAGAACATGACATATACACTGTTGTTAGTCATCACAGTCTGTGGTCAGGAAAATGTCAGGCCCACTCAAAATCATTTCTAAGCATAGAATATGAAGACATTTCTATGGCAGGACTAGCCTGCAGTGGATAAAAGTGGATGTGACAAGCACTGGCATTTAAACCTTGAACCAAAGTTACAGGTTTGAAGAGAGGAGTAAGATTTTCTTTAGCTGATGACTACCATCTACTCTACCACATACTTGCGGTTTACTCAGACTCCTAGATTCAGGTAACACAGGGCCATTTGTTTTTCTGTACTGGCCAGAGAAGTGCCCTGATCAGATTCAACAACTTGTTCGAATAAAAGCTGGCAAGGTGGATTCTCCCCGCTGGCTTTAACAGCACCAACAGTGTCATTTTTCTTGGTGCTATTGTTGTTGTGGTGCACATGATGAATGTCCTCCTTGAATCCAGCACTGGCACATGCTAACCACTGCTAACAGGAAAATCAAACTTAGGATCTTCCGTGGTGGGTTGATCCTGGCTAGCAACTAAGCCCCCAACCAGTTGCTCGCTCGCTCCCTCACCTCAGCGGGATCGAGGAGAGAACTGGAAGAGCAAAAGTGAGAAAAAAACCTGCTGGGTGGAGATAAATACGGTTTAGTAAGTAAAGGGAAGGGGGCGGGGGGGGGGAAAAGTGATGCAAAGGCAATCCTTCCCACAATGCCCAGCCAGTCTCCGAGCAATGGCTAGTTTGGAAAGTAGCCATTTGAAAACTGGTCTTTCCAGGTTTTATTGCTGAGCATGGTGCTATATGGTGTGGAATATCCCTTTGGGTAATTTGAGTTAACTGTCCCAGCTATGTCCCCTCCCAGCATCTTGCCCACCCTGAGCCTACTCCCTGGGAACAGTGAGGAACAGAGGAAGCCTTGATGCTGTGCAAGCACTGTTCCGCAACAACTAAAAGGCTGATGTGTTACCAACACAGCTTTAGTCACGAATCCAAACCACAGCACCATATGAGCTGCTATGAAGAAAGCTAACTCCATCCTAGACAGAGCCAGTACAATTTCATACCAGTGCTTGCTTGTGAAATACTTGGACTGAGATTCTGGTTCACCTTCAGCTCTCCTGCTCTCCTGTTGCAGGGCCAAATGACAGCTTGGCCAGAAGCTGCAGCTAAGGTGGGTCTGGAGATGAGGTTTCTAAAAATCATGTTTGTTCCTGTCTTGTCTGGTGACTCTGTAGTGGCTGTGGTCCTGCTGCTGCTGAGGGTTACTGTGAAACAACATTGGAGCATTTCCATTTGCTTAATAAAAAAAGAAAAAAAAAAAAAACGGAACCAGGAAATTACACATAAAACAACTGAGAAGAATACTATGGTTGAAATCTTCAAGCACTGAAAGACAGAAGGTTATATGATCAGGTTGTCTGTACGATCGCCGTACAGGGGTCTATCACACCCCACTTAGTTTGCCCTACGACTGTCTTCAGCTCTGCAGCCACACACCACTTTCTCCACAGGCAAATTTAACTCCAGCATTTTCTTAAGTGCTTACCCCTGCAACATTAATGTTCTCAGCAGTTTGTCTTTAACATGGTGTAGGTGACCTATAGATATTTGCAAGAGGTTTTTGTACTTTTTGTTTCCCTCTCTCTTTTCAGTAAAACATATTTTCAGGAAGCAGAATTGAAAAACGTTGTGTTAAGCAGGGTCAGAATGAGAAATGTCAAGATCTTATTAAACAGCATTCATAGTCTGGGCATTCAGGTCAGCCAATGATTCTCCTGATTTTTTCTTCCAATCTGTTTGGGAAGTGAGCTACTTCAGCAAGTAAATGTTAGCAGGAAATTAGGGGAAAGTTTCCAGCAGTTAAGGGTTCTTATGTTCAAGTGTTATTTTGAAAATATTTCTGGTTAAGTGCTAACACATTTTCAAGTGTCATTTAACAGGTATGATGGCATTTCATGTGGGAGGTGAGAATTCATATGTTCATTTTGTGTGCTGGAACAGTCTGGTTTTACAGGCACCTTGTCAATACCTACACTGTAATCATTCACAGAATAATCCTATGGGGATTGTAAATTTAATTACTGTCAGAGTGCTTAGAGGCACTTTTGCACATCAAATCAAAATACATAAATAAATAAATAAGGCAAACTTCTCTCTTCAATAAAGACACTTTCTACCAGCAGTGTCTCCAAGTTCTGCCATTAGCTGCCTGCCAGCTGCCCAGTCCCCGTCCGTGGGTTCGGATGCGGGAGTAGAGCCCAGCCACGACAGTTGCTGAATGCTCTATGGACAGGGCAATTTTTGCTAAATTGCAGGTACAAGGTAGACATAGCTGCTAAAAATATATTTGGTCTGGAAGGGGAGTTCTGACTGGCTGAGGGAAAAGGTCAGGGGCAGCCTTCAACAAGAGCATCCATCCAGGTGGATGTTTGACAGACCTTAGTGTACTACTGGGAGGGATTACGTGGCTTTTGGAGGAGAACTTCCCCTGGGGTCCTTGCTTTGTTTTTCCTGCAGTGGCAAAGGACAGTCTTTACATCATTCTGCCCACTACCCTTTTACTTAGTTATATGGAAAGTCCTTCTTATGTTGACACCATGGCCTTTTTCTTCTCAGTAATTTTTCCTTAGACAGTTTAGCAGGTGGTAGTAGCGAGGTGTCAAAGGTCAGAGCAAATACGTGAATTTTACCTTCTATTCTGACTGTAGGGTTTATTCTCTTAGCATTGACCTGTGTGGGACACCAAAGAGGCAGTAAGTTTATCCATCGACTAGTGAGTTTATGAGCTTTGTTCTATACCAGTATTCTGCTGCTTTTTAGTTAGTTATAAATCATGACTAGTTTTACTAAGTTAATATTAACACAGCACTTTGAACAAGCAAATCTTCATAATAGTTAACACTTCTAGCACACTGTATAAAGCAATATCAAAGGTGACACAGGATAAATATTTTTCTATTTTCTTGCTTCTAAATGTCTTTGTTATCTTCTGTGGACTCAGGGCTCTTGAATAAGGATACTCTAAAAATAGAGGTGTTTGCTAATGTTCAAAATTAAGGCTGCATGACTAATTGATGGCTGGCAAAATGGGCAACAAATTGTGTTCAGGATGAACCATGTGTAATTATCCTCCTTTTCTTTTCACTGAACTGTAAATCCTGAACGTCTTGGTGGCAGTAGCTCCTGTTTTGATCAGTAACTCAGGGGCAAGAGCATTCGCTACCACAGTATGGGAGATGCTGGGTCAGCTTTAACCCCTGCAAAGCAGTTTTGAAGCCGACATTTCTCAGCATCTCAGAGAGTGTTTTAATCCATGGATGTTGTAAGGTGGCAGGACAGGCAGGAGAAGGTGGGGAGAGAGAAGGTTCTCAGTCACTTCTGTTCCTATTATCCTGCTGTGTACAAATAATGAAATACCCACGCAAACAGGAGCCAAACCCAGATGACCTGTCACCACGCTGGGACACCCCATCACTTGGCTGCCCACCATGGGAGTTTCTTGGCAAACAGGCCTGTACGCAGTTTCTGTCTCTCTAAACACTTACTGCAAAATAGATCAGCCTGAAAAGGAAAAAAATGCATGGATACCCCTTGCCTACTTTGTAGGACATTTGAGAAGCGTGCAGTTGAAGGACGTTCATATCCACTGGTGGCCTTTTTCACGGTGGGGATTTCAAGCAAAGCTCCCCTGTCTCCCAGTGGGCACCCCAGCTACCTCCAGTTGACTGCTCTTGGGTGGTACGATCCCAGCCGGAAGCTGTATAGGACACTGAGCAAACATACGCAGAAAGTGACTAATGTGGAAGGTGAAAATCATACGAATTTTTTTCCCCTCAAAAAAAGTAATACTGAGCAATTAAGTCATTTGGACTTTTCTTCTCTTCCCCATCCTCTATTCCTTTCAAGTGAAGCCTCACAGTTAGGACACTCTCTGGATTTACCTCCTGTCAGACAAAGGAAATAACAGCAGTCAGGTCTTCCATATCCAGAGAAAGAAGAATCCCCTTTAGACATCCCAGTCTAATTGATTAAAAACTAGTGTGCAAACGTTATTAATATTTTTAATTAAACAAATGTTGGGATCATTGACTTTTCCTTTCCCAGAAAAGCCAGCCTTCACTGTATTGCCTGCTGTCTGAGAGATCTCATAGGCTTTTGCCCAAAGACCTAGACGGGAGCAGCACACCGTAGTGTGAAAGGGGAGAAACCCAACAGACCTTGAGATCAAGACAGTCTTTCTATCTGTTTCGATGGATCATGGATCAAGTTTCATGATAAGTGGTGTTCATTTGTCACATTTATGAACATTTCACCACTTGCTTTATGCCTGAAAGAAATATACTTAAATCCTGGTTGTCATACAGCATGGAAAGTATACTGATTTAATGGGCCTGATTTTCTTCTCCGTTAGCATAAATTCTTGCTGATTGTAAGCCCAGTGATAACACTGGTACTATACACATACCTCACTGATGCGAAAGAATGAAGAATGAGCCTTATGGACTAATTTATATTAGCTGAGGACAAAACTGGCGTGCTTTATTTTAACAGTGACAGAGAAGTTCCAGTCATCTTTAATTACTAAGTCACTTGCATTCAAATATTCATTGGAAGAAACCTCAGAGGAAAATTTGAATAAAACTGTTATAGTTTCTGTATCTTAGATGCATAAACATTTGATGACATAGAAACTCTTCTGGCAATTAACATTTAATACACATAACACTAGAATAATTAAAAAAATAAATTGCTGTTATCTTTTAAGGATAAACCCATTTGTTTTTCTTTTTTGTCATATTGTAGTCTGATATTTCTGTTACCTTTTTTGAGGTTACCTTTCTGTTTTACATTTCTACTATATATTCATGAGCATCAGAACAGACAAGGCATAAAACATAACACTTTACTTACATTTACTTAAATAAAAGAGAAATTATAAATATTTATCAGTATATTTCAGTATCTTGCCAATCACAAATGTAGAAGTTTTTTTTTTAAAAGTAGTGAAATGCCTGTAAAATCGTCTTGATGCCGCTAGCCTAAATCTACCTTGCATTACTTGGTTGTTGCTGTCTTTGTTTTCCTTCTCCTTGCTTTCCCTCCACAATTCAGTCTCTCTTCTCCATGGTGGTCCCCAAATACAGTATTTTAGAGTGAGATCCCCAGAAGATGCGAGCATTTTAAGACTCAGCATCTTGGAACTGACAGGCAGCATCAGAGAAACTCTGTATGCTCAGCCTCAGGGCAACAGGGGACTTGGTTTGAATTTTGTAGGCATTATTGGAGTAAGTCTGTAAGGACAAATTTAAGGAGGGTAGTAGCAAAGAGTTAATAAGCATGCTAAAAGATCTGGGCAAACAGGATTGCAGGAAGCTTCAACTTGATGTAACTGAGAAATGCTAGCAGGACAAGTGAGGATTCCTGAGGAGAGGTTAAGAAATATGATCTTAAGAGCCGTACATTGACTTGCAATTTCTAAACAGCAATCGAAGTCTCTGTACAGGCTCTCTTTGCAAAACTCAATTTCCTATCTTATCTTTTGCAAGCTTTGAAAAATCCCAGTGTTCAGAGTAATTTTAATTCAGTGTTCTAATAACATTTCACACATGAGCAGAAACTAGCCCTTGTGAGCAAAGGAGTTAGGCTCTGATGTTCAATGAGGCAAAAGTTTCTGAAAGGTTTGCTTTTTTCCACGTATACTTTGAAAAAGCTGGTGGGGCCTTTCCTATCCGTTCCATGTATTTACACTGACTGGGGAGGAAACAAACAATCTGAACAACTTGTGGATTTACGTTTTGGAAAGCACTGTGTGTTGCGAGTTTGTAAACAAAATACTGTTGTTCAAATATCAGGAAGTGTTCCTGAACATCATGATGATGTACAGGAAATGTGAAACTGGGTCTGAATAAGGAATCAACTTGGGAGGAAGTCCTAGAGGACTTGTTAACTTGAGGACCCCAGAGTCACCTGCTTGATTTACTCAGAATTTCTGTGGGTATAAGTGAGAACAGAGTCTCCCCAGTATCTTAAAAGGCAGATTAGTGCTGAATGTGCCCAATGAATCTGGGAAACTTTGTGTTTGGGTTGGGAGAAAAACAGTAAGGACTCGCACAGAGCGCAACAGATAGGTCAGTTCTCCACACCTCCAACCCTAGATGGGAAAGAGAAAACCATTAGAACACTGGAAGATGTTACAGATGTATTTAAAGTAAAGGTCACTGATTTGATTTATTTCTGTTGGGTACTGAGCACCTTCCCTTCCAGAAGTAGGTATCGCAAAAGTCAGCTTGAGCCGTTCAGGTATAGGTGCGGTGCATCATTCTGAGAAAGGCCAGAGCAAGCAGCAGCTCCTCTTCTTGAAAGGAACCAAGACACAAAAAGGTTTCTATTATGACTCGTTCTGCAAAGTTATGCCTAGACTTTGAGCTGACTGTTTTCAGATGTAAACAGAAAATTTTTCTTACAGGAAAATCCTCAGTCTTTCAGGTGTTTTAAGATATGTTGAGCCAGTCTGTTAGACAAGAGCTGTCTGATGATAAACCAGCGCCGTAAACCATTTTAAATAGAGAAGATAATAGAATTACTTACTATGGTTACATTTATTTTTCCACCAGTAAATGGACATGAAACTTCTTAGAATTTTTTTATTCTGATGGAGCCATGCAAATTAAGAATTAACAGTGCAGGATATAGTCAATTTGATGTCGTTGGAAGAGATTTTTTTACTTCTGCTGTCAACTAAATAAATATTTATTAGCACAATTCATGAAGTATGGAGTACTCTGTAAGTCAATGGTTACTCTGATTGTTTAAAGCCATAATTGCAGCGCTGCCATTTTGTAACATTAAAAATAATGAGTGCTATTAAAATGGTAAACTGGAAATATGCCCACAATTTGGTGCATGCAGATACAAAATTTATGAGAATGTAATAGAGAGGTAGAAAAATCAACTCAAGAGAAGTGTGTCTGGAAACCTACAATAAGTGATTTTTCATGTATAGATTAAGAGATTTTGTACACAGCGTACGAAACTGAATGTTGTGAGCTGGTTACTGTTAACTAGAGATCTAAGCTAAATACATATGGTATTTAAGGTAAAATTTAAAATCTGTCAGGCACATAATTTATAGCCATGCCCCAGTAGGTTGTGAGCCCATCAGACCTCATGTACCGGGTAACTTGGAGTCTGTTGCAAATCCAAGAATAACTTTGGGAATAGGGTGAAACTAACTCTCACTTGTGCAGATATTTACATCAGACAGAGTATATAAATATAAAAAATGCTAACAGATCAAAGTAGTAGGGACACATTGCCACTAATGTATATGACCAAGATTTTGCTGCATACAAGGTTGTCTCTCACTTGACCTCTCTTGGCTGGACCCTCTGTGCTGGCCCCATAGTCTGCTGTCACAGTCCACCATTAAGGAGTAAAATAGTGAGCTGTTATCTCTAGTAGGATTGTTAAGACAGAGAATCCAGCTTCATTCTCTTTGCTCTGGGTTCAAACACACCATTTCTGGCAATATGGGCCATAGAGGCTCTATGGTTTTTTGATGATTGGGGTATGCCAAGACCAACCTAGAACTAGACTGGTTATGACTTTTGACTGGAAGAAGAGCAAAACAAGCTCATCTCTGCCTGCAGAAATCCATGCAGGCATATTTGGCTGTTTGATGATCTGCCTCTTGTCTCAGTGGAGTTGATTTCATTAAAGCTGAACTTCCTCTTTGTCACTTCATTCTTTATCCTTCAGACTAATACACTCACTGAATGAATGATGGCCAGAGGTGCTCTCAGTGTCCACCCAAAGGCAATTGTTCTCATACAAGATTCATTCTGGTGAGAGTTCATCCACCTTAGCAAACTGCAGCTCTTGAGCCATCCCAGTAGAGTTACAGTGACAAGATTATCTAGTGTAGTTACAGTTGGGCTGATGGAAAAGTGCAGATAACTGGAGAGCTTGCCCTGAATCTGGAACAGAAATAGGTTGCACTTGGACCACATATCTTGAGTAAGGCCAACCTGCATCCGGGTAATTTACATCACTTAATGGATGTCCCACAATTCGCTGCTGACCTCTTCAATCTGCCCAAATTGTTTGCACCTTGTGACATCACTTAAAGCTGTGCTGAGGGACTGGGTTAAGATACAATGCTTTCCATTTACTTGTCACTCAGTGGGCACAGGTTTTGAAGAAGCTTTGAGATACCTGAATCCTACTGAATTTCTTTAGAGGCTGGGCATCTGCCTCCTACGGGCTCTTTTGAATATCCCTTCCACAACCTCTCAGTCAGATGTAAGGGTGGAGCGAGTGGGGCCCAGAATTGCCTAAGAACTGCAGGTAATAACTTAAGTGACTTCAAATGAAGTAAACACTAAATATAAATTTCCAGTTTGACAGAGAATCCACTGACAGCACCATAATCTCAGATCCTTTCATCATGCATGATTATAAGCACTCATTGGCATGAGGCACCTATCTGTCACATTTATAGTTAGAAGCAGTGGAGGCAGCTGACATCTGACAGGGATGAGGCAGACCTGACAGGCACCCTCATCTTGGCTTGATTCTCCTCTCCCTTTTGTTCCTGTCTTTCAGAAGCTGGTATGACATGTCCTCCCTACGGCACAGGCTCTGCCTGCCCTGGTCTCACTGCCGCTGGAGGGAAATGTGCCTTTATGGGATGATTTCACAACCTCACTGTTGTCCTGAGGGCAGCCATCAGGGCATGAGTCTTTGAAATGGGCAAGCAACTTCTCAGAGAGCAGAAACCTATTTCTGACATGTGCACGTTCTGTTTCCTCATGGTCAGGGACTTCTTTATCTGGGTACCCTTTAAAAACTCAGTGGTGATGGATCCTTCCTGAATATGAGCCTGGTAATACAGATTGCTGTGACCGTGTGTATTTAGCCGCTCCAGAGCGCGATGATCCTTCCAGACCGAGCTGGGTGCCGAATCCCTGCCATGAGCAACATGCAGTCTATGAGCTGGTTAGCCCTATAGAAATCAGTCCTATGTTGTCAGAGAAGATGAATAGCCAAATAGTGACTAAAGAAGTGTTTTAAACTCTGCTTCTTTTTCATTCCTTGAAGAGGATACTGTCTGCCTGTCCTGTTCCTGGCAAAGCTCACCTCTTCTCTTACACTTTTTTACTGGTGGAAGTTATCACCTTGGTGGAGTTCATCGTCCATCTGCACCTGCTCTATGGTGATTCACTCCCTTTCCATCAGTAAATGGAGAAAAGAATCAACTCAGAAGCTGGGATATCCTGTTCCCAGAACACAATTAATATAATAGTTCCTAACTTTGCTCAACACATGTATAAAATTGTCTATAAAATAGCTTCAGCACACCAACAGAGCACAGTGAATACAGTCAGTAGTGGATAAAAGAATGCTCAGATTGACATTCATCTTACTTCTAGGATGTCCCTTCATTTTTGCTAAAACTTGCTGTGAAAGGGACTAGGAATTTCTAACAGTTTATTTTGCTATATTAGACTGATGCTGTCTAAAGCTGAGACTTGTTAATATAATTTGCCTTTGGTACCTAACAGGCACCTATATTATTTATTCTTCTGAACTGCTGTGCCACAACCATGACACTTTTATGGCCTTCCCATTGCTGAAACAAGGAAACACAGCTTCCTCTTATTTTCTTACACCAACATAAATCCAAAATAACAGCACCATTGAAATCAGTGGCAGAATTTGGCCCATCAACAATTTGCGAGTTTTAAAAACAGTGAGGAATTGAAAAGAAGTCCGTTGTCTCCAACTTCAGTAGAAGAACTTTATCTATCAGGCAGCTGCTGTAGTCTACCTGCAGTTGATTGATGTTAGCTTAATAATGATGATCGATTAGATCATCAGTGTCATCCTTAGAAAGAATGTACTTTAGCTAATGACATCAGTTGACTAATAGATTCCTGTTTAAATGTCAAGGGGCCAGAGAAAGACACTCTGCTAAGTACTTAAATTATACCTATTGAAAAAAAAAATCACATCAAGTCTACCTTACAAAGGACTTTTGTGCCATAGTTATAAGCCTTCTATTTCCTCTACTACTGACAAGCAAATTCTGCTTTAAGTTACAACAGTGTAAAGCTGAGAGTTACTCCATTTGTCTTCAAAGTTTGGCGCAGTCTTTCTAGAAACCACTCGATATAAATCACTAAACTGTTACCTGAACATTTATTTCCCTGCTGTCATTACAGAGGGCACATCTCTGGCCCTGGAACCAGCGGTGTGGAAGGTAGCTCCTTTGTCCACTGTGGTCTCAGAAAAAAAATGTTTTGGGTTGAATTTTCTCTTCCAGTGTGTTTGCTTCTGGAGAAACTCAAATTCCCTTCTAATTATTTACACTTCCTATGAACACCTTGAGAATATCTTCCATCATTATTGCTATAAACAAACTGTATTTCACCTTCCCCTCAAGTAGAAGATTCTGAATAAATTTTAGATTAGTTATGCACAAGTTAATGACTGCAACCAGCTATATTATGCTATGAAATTTTCAAACATAATATCCAATTGATTTTTAAATTAACATTCAAGGAAATACTTGTTTAATGCAGACTTAGAGTAGGAAAATACAAATGGGAATGCCATTCTGTTACTACCTTATTTATGGCTTCCTTATGGACAGGTACAATTTATACAAGGTATGACTAACATATTCAGCTAAGAGAAGGAGGTGGTTGAATGAAGGGAATACTATTCTATGTGCAGATGTGTAGTTGCACAATAGAAGACAATTTTGTACTTTGAACTTGAATCAAAACTGTGAGCAGACCAATTCACTTCAATAGTATATCTAAAAGCTTTCTTACACTGAAGTTTAATTATGGAATAAATTTATTTTACTGCTTTTCAGAAAATCACTGCCGGTGTAAAACTAAGGGGCAAAGCTGATAAAGGCAGCAGTACAGGTACATGTATAAATTTCCTTGTTCACAAGCATGTATGCATAAAATCCAGCTGCCCACCCAGCAGAAGTTGTATTTTTATGACTGGAATTTGTATGTGCTTAAGTGAATGTATTGTTTTCATGGCTCTGGCTCACTGCTAAGTCAAAACACTTCATCAAAAATTGCCTATAGTGCTGCCCGAGCAAAACAGACAAACCAAAATTACCAAGTGAGGATATTTGCTTAGAGACCATCACAAATTTAATTGCTGCTGATATTTAGTTCACTTGAACATGTTCCTTCTGGAGCAGGCTGATCTGAGAGGACTATTGCAGGCAGCAGCAAGGAAAAGTGAGTTCGCAGTACAGACCCCCAGAGAGTCAGAGGAGAGCCTTTACTGGAAGGATAATCTTTAGCTGCCACCCAGCTCTTGGGGAGGGGGAGCAGGGCAAGAGCTTTGTGG
>NW_009605645.1:0-26996 GCF_000690535.1 Cariama cristata | reverse complement strand
ACTCTTTCTTTTTTATCCCTGTCTGGAGCAGGGGAGGAAGGAAGCTAGGGAAATACACATGCAGGACAATATTCCATCATCCCAGTAAAACTCAGGGGGATGAAATGCAGAGGATGGTGTGAGTATTCGCAGCGTGTAATTTTACATCTCCAGCTTAAGTGGCTAAGGTTATTCAACGCAACCTCACCCCCAGAAGAGTTTTATTGGACTGAGCCCTGAACCGGCAATGGACAGAATCTGCTACATCCTGAATTTACACCAAGGTTTTTCAATTGGCATCTTTGGCCCTCAGCCATGCCATGTTGCTCCATCAGCATGGAGAGTTATTCACAAAGTATGAGCATCACAGACTGGTCCTAACTTTTCTTTCCTTGTGTCAATCTACCTGGCACTGCTGGGAAGACAAAGGCAATCCAGGGGCTAACATAGCCATGATCTCCCTGGATATGGAGAAGGATTTTGTTTGTGGAGATGTCTGCTCTTCACAGGGTGCGATGTAACCTGCAGAGACCTGAAGAAGCTTTAAATGAGCTAGTTGTACTCCCAAAAAAGCCTAGGTACAACAGTATGGACTCAGACTAAACCAGGCTGTAGGCACTCTCTCCTGGACGTGGCTCTGCCAGTAGCAGAGGTACTGCCCCAGCTTTTCAGTGCTGCCCACTCTTAGGGGCTGCTGCTCCTCTGATCTGCTCACTCAACTACCTGTGCGAGTGCTCCCAAACTCAGAGCAGTGAAAATGAGCAAAATAAATCCGAATCTGCTGTTGAAAT
Organism: Cariama cristata; assembly: GCF_000690535.1. Taxonomy (NCBI): domain Eukaryota; kingdom Metazoa; phylum Chordata; class Aves; order Cariamiformes; family Cariamidae; genus Cariama; species Cariama cristata. The sequence continues at coordinate 26,226 of NW_009605645.1, read as the reverse complement.
TAGTCTGCTTAAATTGACCTGGCTCACATAGGCGGTTCAGTGGGCAGGGATAGAGAAGGCAGCTCTGTACGCTGGGCGGTCATGGGAAGCAGGGAGCTGTAACCACGGCGGTGGGCTGTGAGGAGGTTTGTGTCTGCAGCTCCGATGTGCCCCCACGCACAGACATGCTGTGCTTCCTGTCAGAGGAGGGCTGCAGCTCTGTAAAGATACTTCATGACAGACTGGAAGGGTCCAGGGTCTTATTTTTAAGAGCAGAACATATCTTCTATATGTATCTGACTTCAGGGGACGTTGAACTGGGACCAAAATCCAGCTCCTTGTGATTGAAAGATGCCAAGATGCTCCACAACACCCAACTGCTAGAGGAAACAGCTGTGTTCATGCTGCTGAGGCTCTGCTGTGGGCTTAGGGGACCCAACAGAGTTCAGACAGACAAAATCCTGCTGTGAAGGTAACAGCTCAATAAATGACATGAGTTTGAAATTCAACCAGCTATCATCATGAAAGTGGTAACAATACAGCTCAAAAGACCCAGCACAGAGCTGTTCTCTTTGCCATTTCAGGATAAGGAGAAGCATTCATTGTCTCATTGCATGTTGCACGGTTTGCTCATTTCACCTTTATTTTATCTAGAGAATAAAAGCATACTGAGGATGTCCTTTAGCAAAAAGAAAAACAACTTGAAAAGAACATTTCTATCCCTATCTATCTATCTATTTGTTAATTTAAGTCTTTAAAAGACAATCATATATTACAACCACCAATCTGGACCTAAAGAATGTATGAAGAAGCATTTGGCATTTTTAGAAGATTTTTTTTTATTTTTTAACATTTTTGTTCCCCAGAATGATGAATTAACTCTTTTAATGTTCCACTTTGCCAAAGCGTCTTTTAAAATTTTCTGCCCAGTGCATCATGCTGTGAATCACAGCATGGAGTTGTATAGGTCACATCAGGCTTCTTTCTTTAAGGAGAACATGATGTCACATACGCTGCACAGTGTGATGTGTCAGAGCACATGAGAGGTCATGCCTGAAATGTGACAGAAACAGTTCTCAAATTCACTTAAAATATAAGGACAAACAGCAAAGTGCTAGATAAATCTGTCTCATGATTTTAACAGTATTAACTCTTACACTTTTCTATAGCACCTTTAATCCTGAAATGTGACCATCTCTGGAACAAAGCAATAATTTTCTATTTTAAGTATGGTTTAAAAGGATTTGGTTTTCCTTAAGAAATAATGGTTGAAGATGAATCTCTTTATTTTAGTGACCTACCTAGATTTAGGCTAAACCATAAAATTTGTGAAATACTGAGATACTGAGACCCTTAGGTTTATGGTTTGATTCCACTTGATGTGGTACTGTTGTGCCTAGAATTTTGCTTGGGTAATAACATGAAAAGAAAGGTACCATCTGTGGATCTCTCTCCTCGGAGATGTTCAAAAGCCATCTGGACATATTCTGGGGCAACTGGCTGTAGGTGTCCGTCCCTGAGCAGGGAGGTTGGTCCAGATGCCCTCCAGAGATCCCTTCCAACTTTGACCAGTCCCTGATTCTGTGAAATCAGCAGCAATATGTTGACCCACCGCTACGAACACATCCTGAGTTCACGACTAAAGACACTTTTTTGTTTGTTTTAGGTTCTCTTTGATGACCACCAGCCCTACACAATGCTTGGGCCAGTTAGATACCTATTATTGTGGATTCCCAAGTGCTTTGAGTAATATGTTTGCTTTCAGGTTGATTTTGTACATAGCACCAGTGACAAGAAGAAGGTTTTGATTAAAATAGACTGACAACTACAATATTTAAATTATTCTCCATCTCAAGCCATGAACACATGTATATGCATGCATTTCATGAATTCATAAAAATTTTAATTTTGTTCTTCTGAACACAGACACATATTTCTTCATAACGTATTTTATGAAAGTGGTCACAGTCATCATCTCAACGAGAGTTTATGCTTAATATTTAATCCCAAAGTCTCTTTCAAAAGAGAGGGATCGATTTTACAGTATCACATTCTGCTCAAAAATCTAGACATTTGCCTTTGCTGGAGAAGCTGGAGATGTCCCATCCCTGGAAGTGTTCAAGGCCAGGCTGGATGAGGCTTTGAGCAGCCTGGTTTGGTGGAAGGTGTCCTTGTCCATGGCAGAGGGGTTGGAACTGGATGGTCTTTAAGGTCCCTTCCAACCAAATTGTTCTATGAGTCTATGATTCTATGATTGCTTGAGTCCAGGCCTGCCCTGATGCATGCTACAGATTAGTTTCTGTATGTGGTAATTCACTGTTTCTAATTAGTCATCTATAAACCACTGCAGCTCTTTTTTCTCTCAGTCGTGTTGCATTGGTGCAATATTTTTCCTCTTTACCTGCACTATGGCAATGAAAATTATGTACTGTGTCCATGCCATGAGTCTAGTAGATCTATACTACATTACTGTCTTTTTATTAAAAAAATTTAGTTAGGATTTCCAAATATTCCTTAACACAGCAACTGTTTGTTAATGGGAATAATTGTCAGATGGAAATTATTCTCTCTAAGTTCTGTGCTTATTAACATTCAGCAACCTCTTTGGAGTAATTAATTGTCCTTTCCTATTGAAAATCTTCATTGTTTGGTAAAAGTGCCAGGTTTTATTGAAGTGTGGGACCAAAATTAATTTGATCTCTTTGCCTAAAAAAAAATCTTCCATTTCCTGACTCTTCTGTGAGAACAAGTGTGGTTAAAAAGGGCTGATTGCTCTTTTCTAATACTCCCATTGGAGTTGCGTTCAGGGAGATGCAAGTCATCATTTCTTCTTCTCCTCAGCTCTTTTAAAATGTTGCTCTTGACATATACTGTATATACACTGCAAAGCGTGCCCAGATCCCAGATCCAGGCTCAAATCCAAACCTCTGGTCTGGCCAAGTTTTTGTCTTTTATCGCATACAATCCATGCACGTGTCTTTCCTTCTATTCTGGTGCATCAGTTCAGAGAGAGTTTGGTGCTAAGGAGTTACAGGAATGTGTCCCAGAGTCTTTAATATCCCCTTAAACACAGATACTTGAAGGACGAGCTCATGGGAGAACCTGTCTACCCATCAGCTACCTCAACCTGTGCCGGTATCCGGTGTGCCCCAGGCTGAACTTGGGCAGGCACGTGTGTCCCATGGGACATGACTTAGCTCCTAGTTCATCTCCTGATTGCTGAGACGAGGAGGAGGCGTTCTGGCTCTGTTTCACTGTAAAGACATCAAAGTTTGGTCCAGCTAAATCAGGAAAGGTGAAGAAAGGGAAAGCCAGGCCCTGCAGAGGCACGGGGACTGGCAGAACATTGCACAGCTGCTAGGCAAGGCTGAGAATGAGAGTGGGGGTGACAGCGGGGACCAGCCTCCTCTGCTTACTGGGCATTTGCGAAGCAAGCATGGCATGCTAAATTAAAACTAAATAGGTGCTAACAAGTAGACATTTCCATACACCACAGTCTTAGTGAGAAAGCACCTGGACCCATGGCCCAAGGAGCAGCAGCCAGAGTTGTACCCCAATTTATAGGTGAGGAAGGACCAGTGCAGGCACATCTGGGCAGGAGGCAGGGAGTTCTTGGGCTACAGACCGAGTCACCAGTAGGTTCCCATCTGACCAGTCTGGCTACCATGGGCTTTGCAATTTTACAAAGACAAGGTAAAGAGTCAGGAAAGGTTAAATCCCTAGCAAAATACGTTCATTCGTCTTCAGAGGTACATCAGGCTCCATGAACAACATTCCACCCCAAACCCTTGTTTCAGTTTGTTCCTTGCTCCTATGTTCAGAAGAAAGTGGAAGCTAGCTCCTTAAAATATTTATAAAGTGTTTTGTGCAACTAATCTAAGTTCTAAATTTAACTTTCCCCCTAAAGCCACAAAACATTCTTGGTAATAAATTCTCTCTTTTTTTCTATTTGGGACGGAAAAGAAATGGTTTATTTTTAACAGGTCATTTCAGAGGAAAAATTATAGCATAGTGAACAGCAAGTAAATTAGCAATTCTCTCTATTATCCAAACCAGCAGGTCTTGTATTAACAAGGGCAGTTTGTGGCCCCTGGATTACAAGATCAATGAGGCAGTTCATTTTTCTTTAATATCAGAGAATTAAGTAATTGTAAATCAGTCAAAAGCTACACGTAGGACTTGTATTTACCTGTGCTGAGTTGATTTAGCGGATTTAATACCACTTTCTTCCTTGTTCTGATTTATTTTCTGAAGCTGGGGCTGCTGATTTTATGTAATTTACGCCAGTTTAAGGACAGTTATTAAAGACTCTCTCCACAAATCTGATGCAGACAATACCTTCAGTAGGGCTTTAAGAAATGTGCTTAGACAGCCTGACACTCAGCCAAAGAGACATTAATGATACATAGGCTGGGAAAGGGGAGCTATTCCATCTACTCTGTTTTGTCTGCAAATTTAATGGTAGACTTTTTCTTTTTTTTTTTTTTTTTAAACAGGCATGTGCGTTAACACAGAGAGTAGCTGGTGGGTTAGCTGGACAAGGCAGCTCAAATGAAACTTAAATACAAGAATTAAGTTTCAGGTCCCCCTTCTGAGGCTGGATTTTATTCAATTGCAGTAGAAAGTTCTAAGCAGTACATAGCAGAGGTTACTATTGTGCACAAGGTGGAATTTAGGAGGAATCACAGAATCAATTTGGTTGGAAGAGCCCTCTGGGATCATCGAGTCCAACCTTTGCCCTAACACCACCATATCAGCTAGACCACGGCACTAAGTGCCACCTCCAGTCTTTTCTTTAACCCCTCCAGGGATGGTGAGTCCACCACCTCCCTGGGCAGCCCATTCCAATGCCAAACAACTCCTTCTGTGAAGAAATGCCTCCTCATTTCTAGCCTGAACTTCCTCTGGTGCAGAAACATCCATCTCCATATTTTGGCCTTCTAAAACAAAGATGGATGAGACCTAATTGAGTTCTTCTTTACCTGTAGGTCTTTACTTTCTGAAGGCCATACCTAGGAAGCAGGAAACCTTGGATTTGTTTTTTTCTAGATCACTTGATTATCCATAAACCTTTGCTGCATGTCAGCTTCCAACTTCATGGTCCGAAGGCAGTAGCAACTGCATGTGTATGTGCACCTCAAGCTCTTGTTCCGAGTTGGTGCCATTAAGTGGAGTCAGATTCAAACCAGTCAATGATGGGAAGCTGGGAGTCTGAGCCAGGGAAAGGAGGAGCATGGATAGATGACGCTACAGCCATTGGCCTCACCAGCTCCTACAGCCCTAGAGGGGCATGGATCCCAGCAGAATTCAAGACTGGCCTGAAATATGCCATGATCTAAATCAGTTTCTTGGAGCCAGAAGTGAACTGAAGTAGTGTGAAACCATGCTGGTAAGTTCTAGGGTAATTGAAGGTCTGCCTTATAACATACGTGCAGGACCAGAGGTCTTCCTCATAAATTCAAACAGCAGTCAACTGCACTGCTGGATTGTGTTGTTCCGTCTTTGAAGATTAAAAGAATTGGGTGGCTGAGATTAAAGTGTACTTTTGCTGCATGAAGACATACAATCCACCTACTCAAATAATTAGATGAATCATTCAAAAATTCAGTGCATCAATACATTATTTTTTAAACACAAATAAAATCAGAATTAACAAGGGCAGCAAGTTTGAAAAGGCTGCAAATGGGCACTTACTTGCTTATGAGCCTTTGGTAGAAAACATTTATGGTGAAGAGGATGTCAGTTTAAAAAAATACAACAGTTTCTAGAAAGACTAACATCAGAAGAGAGATAGTAGATGTATTTCTCCAGGCCAGTCCTTGCTGCTGGTTCTGTACCATCAAGGACAAAATAAGTATGAAGATGGGTGTTACTTAAGGCCATAAAACATCTTTAGATTGTCTAGCCTGAAACCCTTTGTGCTTCACATACAGGTAGGTCATTGTCACCTCTAAGTTGACTTCAGTAACAAGTTTGATGAAAGACCTCCCAGAAAGGCAATGAGTCCTGTTTTGAAAACACTTGAGAACTGGAAAGCCTAGGCAGTCTGTGACAACGATTACCCAGTTTCATGATAAAAACAGTGTGTCTCTGCTCTGACTTGGAGTTGTGTCGCCCATGTCTACCTCCAGCACCCACATCTTCTTAGGCATTTCCCCACCAGATTAGAGAGTTCAATGTATCACAGCAGTAGACATCGCTTTTCAGTGGATTGGATGTCTTAATTACAATGTCAACTGTATGGGTGATCCAGGAGAGGAGGTTTGCTGGAGCACTGAGGGCTGTGCCATAGGCTGGGACTTCCCTGCTGCTCTTGGAAGGCTGCATTACCCTCCACAGCTGTAAAACTGAACTTGTGCAAAAGTGATTCAGCTTTTTAGCATCTGGTACCTCAAGGACAGCAGTGTGCTCTCTACCCTGTCCCCGTTCTTCCACGGACTGCTCCTCCACCCTCACTGATCTGTGACTAAGGGCAGGGTTCAGCCACAATGTAACCGCAATGGTAAAATGTGTCTAGGTCCAGACTGTACGATCAAATTGCCTCTTTTCAGCGCAGAGGTACCTTATAGTGAGTAACACTTTATTTTACACTCACTTAAAGGGATCTTTTTATTGTCAAAGTAGCAAAAGAAGGCCATAAACTGAGATGCAAGCTGACGTTTTTGGAGGATGCATCTAAGCCATGCAAAGGAACAAAATGCAAAAATTCATGGGTCAAGTTCCTTGACCTGATTAGTACCTCCACAATGCACAGGACAGTCCTGTGAGGCAGTACTAGCTTGTGTCCTCTATAAGAGCTAAGAAGTCTCACCTCTTAGCGAGGTTAGCAGACATGGGTGTAGTGTGAGGCCGATGCAGTCAGACTGCTGCTGGTTCCCGACCGAGCTCAGTAAACACCATCGCAGGGGTCTACATATCCTCAGCAAAGCATTTAAATCAGCATGTCCAAAACCCTGTGCTCAAGCTTTTGGACTTGCAAAATGTTGGCAGTTTAATTTCTGTGCTGATATGGATGCATTGATTTGGAGGCCTTCACTACCCTGTTCTCTTTAAGACAGTGTGTACGTGGCCTATACTGCCTGGGCTCCATCTGGAAAAGAAGAAATCCAGCTGTACATGTTTCAGCACTCCTTCAGCTCTGCTGCCGCATCCCTGGGATAACATGTGTCACAGGTGGTATCATGTTTTCTTCCAGAGCTCAGGAGTAGACTTGTTAGTCATTGGAGAACTCAGCACAACTCAATTAAAATTCTTCCACTGCCTAATTGACATTTAGTCAGCTAGGAAGAAAACACCACCAACAGAAAACAGTCTTTGCTTTCAGTTAGGATGTTTTGAAACTTCATAACATCCCGACTGGCCAAATGTGAGGAAGAAATGAGGAAAATCCAATTAGATATTGCAAGGCCTCAGCTCCAAGATTAAACATAATATATTTGTGGTTACAGCTTCCCTTGAGGTTCCTCCTGCTCACGTCAGGCATACAAAAGTGTTAAAACATGTGGCAGCATGGTGTATAATACAAAATGCAATGTGTGGTCACAAGATTGGAGTTAACCCTTCCAGCCAAAGAAGGCGGTATGTCTGCTGAAGGCTTGAGGCTCTGAGCATCTGCGATAAACTTAATCTCTGAAAGTGAGATGGACGTGGACAGCCATTGCCATAGTGACGCGAAGCACGCCTCAGCTTTGGGTGTTGTAGGAGAGTGATGCAGGACAGTGCACATCTTTGGGAACAACACCTTCTTACAAACAGTTGCCAGCACTTAGCAATCCCTAATACCACTCTATGAGCTATTGCACTTTTTCCTAACAATCCCTGAAATCATATAAACTTAAGAAAGCAGTTGTCAGTCAGTTAGTTGTCAGTTAGTTGTCAAGATGGTACTGCCTCTTAGCCAAAGTACTGTCATGTTGGGACTCAAAACATGTGAACTCTCCCTTTTCTGCACAACCTGGAGAGGGGGTTAATCAAGAAGCAACAAATGAAATTTGACTCCAATAGACTTTTGACGCTGCCCTGGGGGTATTTGTCTTAATCAGTATAGAGGAACCTGGTCTAGTTCAAGTTTCTTTTTGGTAGTCTGTGGACTGACCTCCAGTCTTTTGAAAGCTATCAGAGGTAAGTTGCAAAATGGTTACTAGCAACAGTTAAAAAGAAATGTGTGCGCACTTCTGTGTGTGCTGGGAATACAAAACAAGGAGGGAGGAGAAATAAGCTTTCATCTAGTTTTCACCACACCTAAATCTCATGTGGTGTCATTGCACAAGATGGTTCACGGATTTTTTTTTTTTTTTTTTTTTTTCAAAAATGTTGAGTGGTTCTTGTTGAATAAGGTTGAAGCAGATTGCCTTAGATGAAAATGTAACACAGCTAGTGCAAATCTGGTTTTAAAAATCCTGTTTAGAGAGTAGTTATGATTACCTTTCGAACTGAGGAGATGCGTCCAAGGAGTTATAACCTGGACTTGATATTCAGTATTTCATTAATGGTTTGGATGACGGAATAGAGAATATACCTGTTAAACCTGCATATGACACCCATCTGGGAGGGACAGTATGAATGGCAAAGGACTTCAGTGCTCTTGATAAACTGAAAAAAAACCCCACTGGGCTAAAAAGCTGCAGCCCAATAAGCAAAATTCTATTACTAGGAAGAAAAATGCACACGCTTAAAATGAGAACCTTCAATAGACACAGATCTACTGAAAGGAATCTAGGAATTGCAGCAGATCACAACTGAACTTATATCAACCATGTCACATTGTTCGGATAAAAAACCAGATATCACACCAGGATGTGTGACAAGAAGTGCTTTACTCACTACTGATAAGGCTTTACTTTAGTCTTGTGTCCAGTCTTGTGTCCACCATCTTGCAAGATAGATGTAGAGTCTAGAGGAGAGTAGTGTGGGTGATGCAGACCTGGGAAACAAAGTGTATGTGGATAGATGAAAGGAACTGAGAGGGGTTAATACAAAGAAGACTGAGTGAAACACAGTCACGGTCTCCAAATAATGTTTTGACAGGATGAAAATTTATGGGCTGTGTTGGTATTATGGTTAGGTCTTAGGAAACCTTGGGGTTGGTAAGGAAAGATTGATAGGAGAGGATGTGGAGTCTCTGTGATCCTACCTTGGGGCAAGACGATGGTCTGGTGTATCTCAGCCAGGACCATCAGACAGGTGAGGCTGTCTGGATGCACAGCTGCCAGCAGCGTAGGTGTCCTATCCACCTGCTGCTCTGCCACAGTCAACAAGGAATAATTTGTGGTGTATTTTGTATATTCTACCTCCTATTTTCACTGGGGTTGAGCTCCCCATATCCAAAGTGCTGGGTTTTCCATCTCATATTTTCACTGGTTGCCTCTGTTTTAACTGCTGATCATCTACTTGAGAACACTTTTCTGTACTAGTTCTTCATGGTTTCACACCAAATAGGAACTTTAACTCAGCTTCTGAGGTTGAATTAGTAGCAAAAAAAAAAAAAAATATCTGTTTCACTACATGGTTCATAAGCCATAGAAGCAGAGGGCCTCTATCATTTAGATATCAGAGAGCATAGTAAGAATTACTAACAAAACTGAGGTTCACAGTGTCTGTAAAGCAGGTAGAGCTCCTGAGTGTGTAGGAAACCATAATGGAGCCAAGTTACACTAAGCAGAAAGTAGCAGTTAAGAGGAATCCCTTGAAGTAAGTACACTTACAGTGGTGTAAGCCAGGTCTGGCTGAGGGGAAAAACATGCTCAAAGAAACTTGACTCATGTTATGTTATGATACGATCAGCTTCAGCCTGAATAGACTTAAGCTTCTCACACTGATGTTGATTAAACTCTTGTCACCTATAACACTGATTTCACTTGAATTATTTCTGTTCACACAATGTGAAGGAGGTGGTCTGTCCCTATGAGTGTAGAAGGTCTGTGCGTCCTTCAGAAAATATATAGAAAGTAGCCTGCCCTTCCCGCATTGATTATTGTTTCAATACATGCAGGAACAGGAAAGTATTATGCATGTGCATTTCCCAATGGCTAGTTTCAGCACTAAAGGGAGAAGTAGCATTTGCATTCCTTAAAGAACTGATTGAGATTCTAAAAACAGATTGGGAACTTAATGGTAAGAAAGGCACAGCTTGAAAGTCTTTACTTTTTGGCATGAAAGTGTGGACCAGATTGACACAATCTGTGACGTAGTTTCTAATGAAGCATTTGTAATGAGACATTTAAAGCAACTCAAGAGGCCTCTCTATCCTGTTGGGAAAGGAACACAAGGAGCACATATTTGAAATTCATTCAGCAATGAATACATAAACTGATCTTGACATGAATTTAGAGTAGGATTCAATTGTAGATAGGTGCTTGGGGAAGAAGTTACTTGTGGGAAAAAAAAAAACCCCGATATGGGAGAGAGATAAATTAACAGCTAAAATAGTTGGAGGAAACTCTTGGGAAAATCACCAAGAAGAGAGAGAGGTTTCTGCTTATTGAACTGTTGAATCATGGAACTGATTTCAGTTGGAAAACTTTGTGCTGAAATTTCATGCAGAGACAAATTTGGTTTTCTCTGCAGGTAGGTGGGAAGGGTGGGACCTCCCGATCTCTGTTTTTCATTCACATCTTGCTTACCCCAGGCAGAGAGGTGTCTTTGGTGCTCACTAACACACTGTAACGAGCACATTTTAAATCTTTGCTGTAGCTGGTGCGAGTGTGATCTAAACATTCTTTTTTCTTAGTGTTAAACTGTTTACTAATTAGGCAACTCAAAGCATCCCACTATCCCTGACCTTGACCCACTAACATCTGTTAAAATCATAGATTACCCTATTTCCCTGTTGAAAACCACCTGTTTTAGCCACTACAAATGACTGAGTGGGCTCTAACAATCTGACCTTGCTTCTGTAGCTCTGTTTTCTGATCCTATAATATTGGTTTTGCTTGCTTCCTTTGCTAATTAATTAGGGATTAATTTTCTACCTAATCTGCTTGTGTAGCTCTTTGAATATAAAGTGGTTTTAAGTGCCAAATATTGCTGTTACTGCTGATTAGATTATTAGGTAATAATAAGTAGCTGAAATAGGACTTTCCAGAATGAGAAACAAGTATGGCACTCTTCCATCCTCCTTCCCGTCTGCGGAACGTCTGACTCGCTCTGAAGCGCCCATACGGCATACTTGTAAACACATCGCTGAGGTGTAAATGGCTATATGACACAGCCATATACACAGGTTCATTTTGACCCCTGATCATGAAATTCACTTTTGGATGCAATGGCAGCTATGGCTTTCAATGACATGAGTAGCAGGTGCCGCTCTGCAGTTATCCTTTAGGACTATAATCCAGAGATGTGAAAACCCCAAAAGACTAATGCCTTGATTCATGTGGTCTGACTTTTGTCCCAGTTTCTGTGTACAATATTTCCTCTTGGCTGGCTGTAGGCCTTCAGAGGTGCTAATTGAAAACACTAGGCACAAGGAATTAGGTGGAAGTTGGGCTTAGTGAACCTGGGCACAAGCTGTCTCCTGAAGCACATTAACGTCAGAGAAATGGCTGATTACAAATGCTGTCATGTTCCTCAGTAGTGATGGGCTGAAATCTAGTATGGGGACAAGGGAAATTCTTGTCCTGGATATACTTTTTGATTGATTTTGCTGTCAGAATATGTCATGGTTTGGCTAAAAGAGGACTATTTCTCCTTTCAGGAGTTTTTCCTTCAGTTAAGTTTCTTCTAAGTAACTGCACTTTCTGAAGATAACTACATGTTTTTCAGACAGTGTCTGCTTTCAGACTTGATAACGCTTTATGTCTGTAGTTGTTACTGAAGTAGTGGGGGGATTGGTATGAAGAAAGGCCCCCGATTATATTTATTCCTATGGGAACCAAGGTCACTGCTGGTCCTCTTGTTTACACAAGTGAAAAGTCGTGAAAGGGTCACACGTGCAGAAGAGCATGGACAGCAGAGGTGACCAAAACCTGACCAATGAGGTATTCCATCCCGTCCACGTCACACTTATTATAAAGCTCAGGGATCATGGGGGTCGGTCTCTCTTCTTTCATGGCCAGCATCCCTGCTCATTCTCCTGCCTCCAATCCCAATCCGTGTATTCCTGAATCCGGTTCCTGTTGGCTGCAGAGTCCTGTCCGGGACATTCAGTTGCCTACCCTGCCACAGCGGCAGTATTGGTTTTGTATATTTTTCCTTTTACTTCTATTATTAGTAGTATTAGTATTAATATTACTATACTCTTTTTTCGTTGTTATCGTTCTATTAAAGTAGTTTTAATTTCTGACTTGTAAGTCTCTCTCCCTTTTCTCCTTTCTTTCCCCAGAGGGGGAAGGAAGGGGTTAATATAAAGCGTCTGAGGTCCAGTTTAAGTGCTGATCCAGCCTTAAATGGTGACAGGATAGAAGTCAGGAAGGCATTCCAACTCTAACCTCCAAGACTAGGTCTGCAGCATCTTTTAGGGCTGGGCTGATGGTACTCTACTGAGTTGTATCATGGAAGGAGCTGGCTTTATGTTGTCAAGTGTAATAAACCCAAATGTTATTATGAATTTGCTAACAAATGAAGGTAATTGGGTTCTTTAGGAGGGAATGAGATGACAGCTTTTACTGTACTTCAAATATCAGTCCCAATTACTGTAAATACAATCATGATGCAAACATTAATTAGGAAAATCTGAACTGTTTCAAATGTAGAGTCCCATATGAATGATTAACTATATGCAAAATATTGTGCCTGATTAGAAGCATTCTGCTAAGACATCCATCTGTGAGCTCCAAAATAACCTGATAGGAGGGGAGGAGAGATCATAGCACTGAGGGATTGGCACGGTTGAGATGACCCAGGAGTCTACTGGGCCATGTGTATTTCAGGTAGGGTCACAAGGCTTCCAGGACAGTAACATCTGTGTACCCTGGATTTTTTACTGTAAGCATCATCAGAGTATTTCAGGGGTAAGGAAGTCAGGCACTGAAACAGTACCTGGCTTGTTCAAAGTCACCTGAGATGATAGTACCAGAGAAAGGAAGTGCGCATTGGTCTTCCAAGTCCTAGCCTAACTCTAGTTCCTATTTCTTATGCAAGGGTGGAAGTGGCTGTCCACAAAAAACGTGAAATAAAACTTCTCAAATAAGACAATGGTGAGCACACAATTATAGAAAGACCAGGAATTCTGTAGCTCCTGTAGGCCAGTCCAAGTACTCTTTCTGGTGGTGGTAATTCTTGTGATACTGCCTTAGCAAGCATTCGTCAATTGCTAATGAAAGAACCCACCTGGAAATGCTGGCTCCAGGTATTTCCTATAGGATAAACAAATCCACCAAATGTCTTCACCGAGTCATGGGCAAACCCTAAATGGTGAAGGACATTCTACTGAAGTAAGTAATATCTGGATAAGGCCATTGGGAGACAGCTCAGTAGCAGAATTGATTTAGGAAAAAAAAATAAAAAGGAAAGAAATAATTTCCGGTCTTGTGACTTAGTTGTGTTTGCGTGTTCTTTGACAGAGAGAGGGACCATGAGAGCTCAAAACACTTTATCTGCTGGTTTGTATCTTATTTGAAATGCATTGGTCTTCTCAGTTCATTAAAATTACTAAATAACTACGCTATTGCTGTTTTATTATGAAACTTGGGTATATGTTGCCAAACGGGCTATTTTAAGCAAAATATTCTGTTGTAGTCTAAATGTACTATTGTTCCCCATTTGGACACGAGTCTGTAGCCACTGAAACATAAAAGCTGACAAAATGGTGGTTTTTTGTCAAACCTGGGTGAAAGAATCAAGCGACAAAGGATAATTGTTCATAGTTTGGACTCCTTTTTCAGCCTGTTGTCATCCTGAAAGTCCCCTCTTTTTTGTTGGTGGTGGTGCCACATTCATTGCTGGTAGAACTGCTCACCACCAGATCACCCACCGATCCAGCTGGAGCATGAATAAATGCTCCCATTTCTGTCAAACTACTCGCATCACGTGCTGTGGTATTTATACTGCCTCCGTCTTCTGTGCCAGTTTTAGGGGGAACAGATGATACCCAGAGCAGTACAAACCCCGCTGGTACAAAATTAACTTGCTTTTGAAGAATTTTGATCCAGCAGCACTTTGCACCAGGTGGCTGCAGCACTTTTGATCCAATACTGGCAGGCACCAGGTCAGATTTGCAGTACTGAGTACTCGGGGCTGTGTGCCCAGAGCTTGCTCCGATCATGTCATGAGCTTTTCTGCTTTTCTTTCTCAGCAGCTTTAGTCTTCTCAGCCTCTTTCAAATGGATAGCCTTCCAAAAAACAACGTCCTATAAACTTCCCCTGCTAGTTATGCTGATGTATGGCTTTATTGGTGATGTGTGTGCATTTTGGGGACAGAGAATAGTATCGTTTATTGTCTGATTCCCTAGAGTACTATAATTGATGCTTAAATTTATCCCAAAATGGAACATGCTGTTACTTTCATTTGTTCCAAAGAAAATTGGTCTAGTACATAACAATGTGAAGTTATACAAATTATATAAGAATATAATGATGACAAATTACGTAATAACCTAGCATTTGAATTTGTTATCTCAGTATGCCCTTTTTATGATGATATAAAACTAGGTTTACTCATGAGCAGCTTACAAAAATTTCACTTCAAGTGCTCTATCAGCTAATTGTTTAGGAGCTCTTCAAGAACTCCCTAACCATTGATCATGATGCTACAGTTTATTAGCTACCTCTTGTTGATTCTGAAGTAACAGTCTTCAGTGGGCTGTTTTCATAGAATAAATGAAGTTGATGAAGGAGGCTTAATTGTCCAGATTTTAATGGAGATAAATACAGAAAATACACTGGAAGCTGTAAGAGGAGGGTTCTTTTGGGGGCCCTTTCAAATCAGTTTCTAAAGGGTGTTGCAGGTAACAAGTGACAAGTACTGCTAGCCAATAATAAAAATGGTTATTTACTGTTCTTGTAGTCTCTGCTTATTTTGATTTGGAAAGGTCTGCGCTGCAGAACTGCCACTGAAACCTTGCTGAGTGGTCCTCTCAGAAGAGACGTACCTGCTTTTCCTAACATTGCTCAAATCTCCACTGGCAGCACCAGTTTTTCCCTTTGAGAATGGGTGCATAGAGGAAACAATTCCCAGGGGATGGATTTCCCAGTTCAGCCGTACACTGACAGGGCAAGAAAGGCCTCAGTTATGGCAGATGCTTCTGTCAGTGCTGCTATAAGTATCTCCAGTGTTCTTCTTGCTTTCTTACAACCCTTAACCCAAAACATAGTGCAATCCACTGTCACTGAAAGCGCTTCTGGTAGTTCATCCCCAAAGTAGGACATTTGTCACTGATTAAAGGCCTGGTGTTAGTTTTAAGCATGATTTGACTCATGCATATTTGGTAGTGTGTTGCTCTAGTGCTCAATTTAGGGACAATGAGGTGAGATTAACTCATGAATATTTGCATCTGAGGTAGCTCTCATTATATTGATAATGAGTGCTTCTGGATGTAGCCGAGGAGCGAACAGTTTCAAGAACATTAGGAAGCGAGCAGGAAGAATTGAGGATGATTGCTTTCCAGAGCAGCTAGCCCCTAAAACTACAAAACAGGTTATACTCTTCCTAACAGCACAGGCAGCTGAGAGACACTAAACAACGTAGGTTGGAAATATTATAAAGCATAGCGAGCACAGCCATCTTTTACATCTTTTCACCTGGAAACCAGATGGAATAGATATTTGCTGGGCACAAGATAGCTGAGTTCTAGCACCACCTCTTGGCTCCCACCTGTAGGTATGGGATGATTCAAGCTAAATAAATGAATAATGGGGAATCAGGAAGCTTAGCCTTTTTGGATAAAGGTCATTCCATTCTTCCCTTCTTCTCGAATACATGTTATTTCCTCAGCTAGAGGCACAAAGTGAGCAATCTACCAGCCTTACAAAGCACTGCTGGAATTTCTGATATTTCCACTGGAAATCTGAGCTGTGGGTGATTATCTGCATTGTTTAAGTTGTGGAAGAACCAGGACTTCTACAATCAGTTATAAAATCAATTTCTTCCTTTTCCAGTGTAAGGGCAGCAATGTCAGATGCAAAGATATCTTTCCTAGGAAAAGAAGGATCTCGACAGTTTTACGGACGAGTTGTATAACTGAAGTTCTCTTTTTCCTACCACAGTCACATTACATGTTAGGATGTGTTGTGGGGCTTGTTTATTTTTAATGCAGATGTCATTCATGGACAGAGCACTTCTCAATCAATCTTTGTTCAGACAGATTCATGAAAGGACATTCTATAATATTCTATTAAAATGCTATTCTATCAAGCACAAAGCCCTTCGCTGGATCACAAAGTCCCTAAGCCGCAGAGTGCTTCCCGTCAGAGCCCCTGCCCCAGCACGCGGAGCAGGGGGCAAAGAGCATCCTTTGACTGAAGGCTCAGGCAAATGAATGACAGATCCATGCTCTATTTGTGATGCATGGTAAGCACTGTAATAGCTGTTACTTCTTCAGCACTCTGAAGGACAGTACAGTTGAAAACATGGCTAGTTTATGGCTAGTAAGCGAGGCATCTGTTAGTTGCTGAAGGAAAATGAACTGGGGATGAGTGCAGTCGGGAGATGCCGTCTGAGACTGGCATCCTGGGTAGTGGCATGATACTGATGCTGTAGCTAGCAAATTGGAGAAGGCCAGGTTATACAGAATATAAAATCTGTATGTGCCTCATCTGAAACCTTGCTATCAAAATACCAAAATATGACGTTATTTCTCCAAAACCACCAGGAGTTGTACACGCTGTGAGTTCACAGCAACGCAGTTCATTCACTGCCAGAAGAGAGAAGTCACTGGAAGATTTACTGCAGTTCAGATTCTTGAAAACATCTTTGTCTCAAGCTACATCCTAGCCATAATTGAAGGCTGAAGGATAAGCAGACTATTTGGTTTTGGTAATGAACAGAGACAGGTTATCAGTACGTGTCAATGAGCGTGAAGAGATTCACCAGACTGTTGTCTGCGACTCCTCTGCAGTTGGCATCATTCATGTCCAATTCTTAGAAGACAGAAGTCAAACTGAATAGGACCTCTGTGATGCTGTGGCAGAAATACATGCAGAAGGAAAACTTATTCCTTGTGGCTCCAGTCATAACGACAGATAGTGTGTAAAGATATTTAAGCTATGGCATTCGTTCTTTGGAGCGTGAGGCAACTCTGTCTCAAGCTCTGTGTGGTATCTCAAGCAGAATCATGCAGAGAGACGAGGTTGCTCTTCAAGATGGTGTTCAAGATTTGAAATTTGGCCTTGATCCCAAACTGGGACTTTGATTTCATTCTGTACAAAGGAAGAGTCAAATAACACCTTGTTTTCCATTAGCAGATTTTGACCCTGCTTGGTGTTGACTCTAAAGGACTTTTTTAAGGGATTATCACATAGCGCATTTTTTGAAATGAAGACCTGTTTTGAGGGGCCAAAACTGGGATATTTACCCCTTAGAAAGATACCTAGGACATGTTTTTTATTAGAAGTTTGTCCTCACATGTCACTAAGCAGCTAAAGGAGGGAGGATAGTCTTGTGTTTGCAGCAAGAGACACAGTTCCCAACTATAGTGAAAAAAAGGTGTCACAATTCCTTCACTCTCAGAGTGGCTTAATACCTCCTTTTCTTGCTCTCTGAAGGACCTACTTGAGTGATCCCTGGGTCTAGATAGAGCTATGCTAGAAATGTTGGTTGGTTGTGAAATGCACAAGATTACTTCTTGCTAATTTCTTTAATTTGAGGTTTGTTAATAGAAATAGCAAAAGGATCTGGAGAGAAATTCCACCTCTTAGACACAGTCGCAGTAGTAGTGAAGTTGGAGGGTATCTTGAGTCACACATATGTGCCTACTGTCATTGTTCTTGCTGACACAATAAAGACATGATGCTGCAGTTCAGTCACCTATTGCCCTGTGGAAGCCAGTTCATTTACCACTGCCCTTCCTTTCCAGTTCACCAGTTCCCTGTTATTGGCATCTCCTTTCCATTCCTGTTTTGCAACAGTCAGCCAACCTCCATCACTGCTCTGCCAAATGCTCTGCCAAGACGAATAGGAGGAAAGCGTGTGCTTTTCAGTTTAGGGCTAAAAAAGTTTAATTACAGTCAGTGTCAAAACCCTAGATTTCAGGATGCACAATTTCATCCCCTCTGAGTCAAAACCGGTACCTTTCCCCCTCAGGATCATTAACACAGGTAGGACAAACGAGGGACTGAGATGTACTTCCCACATTATACCCAGGGATCCTCTTCCTTCACCTACTAGCAGAGGGAGAGACCTTTCTCGCTCTCAAGCCTAAGAGCAATTCTGACTAAGATCTAAGTGCTTTTGTGTCAACCCTTTTACTAGATGTGTTTCCAGGTTCCTCTGGATCTATCTCTCAAGGTAGCGGCGTTGCCGACCGGAGTTCCTGGGGTGGCATCCCTTGGAGGTTCAGATAGGCTGTCTGGTTGAGCCAAGGATTTTTAATATCTCCCCTGAGCACAAGATACTCATAGAAAACCAAAGAGAGACAACCTCAGAGAGTTTATTATTATTCACGCTGCTGTCTTACAGCAACACCCAAAGGTCAATGGCACTCACTGTTAACACCTTAAATTTGGCTGCTCTAAAATTATTTTTCACACAACCTTCACTAAGGGAACTGAAAAAGCCTTATAGGGACATTCTCAACCTTTGTACGCCCATATATGTGGCTGCCTCAAAAGAGACACTATCAACTCAAGTACTGCATAAAATTAGACTTTATTTACTGATTACAGTTCTGATGTTATTTTTTAAGTTTAAAGAAAGCTTTGGTCCCTCTGGTAGCAGCTGTCTTCTCCTGTTTGAAAACATCCTAGAAGGAGCTGTGAACTTGTAGCTCTTAATGTCTTTGAGACCACCCTATGGCTCTCTGCTTTAGTTATTCACTCCTAAAATCTCATCCTTTCTCTGTCTTTTAGCAAAAATTTCATCCGGATGAGCCAGGTTATGTCAGAGGTTGGTGCTGAAGAGCTCTTGGCATTTACCCAGATGGTTTTAGCCACGTTTCAGTTTAGCTGTTGATCCAAGGGCATGTACAGCAGAGCACAGTCAGAGAGCTCTGAGGTACTGCTGCTCCAAACCCATGTGCCTGCTCTTGCAAAGGAAAAATGAGAAGCCACCAGCCTTCAGCAAGACTCTTACATGAGATGCAGCATTGCATTGCCAGAGCAATATGATGCAAGCCTGGGCAGTCCAAGCATCTCTGCGACCGTCACATGAGGTAGGCTTGCCTGTAACACCCCCATCCTGCAGCCTTGCTTGGATGCAGTAGGCATAGACACGTCCTGGTACTAGTTTTAGCCCCGTCAGTAGGCCTTGATTCTGGGTGGTGATGGACTGTCTCAGTAAAGAATGCATTTCAGTGATAAACAAAATTAGTTATGTATGACTATTCATTAACTTCATTAACTTCAGTGGTAATATTTGCAAAACAGTTTGAGATCTGCTTCTTATCAAGCGGCTTGATGTCAGGTCACTGGCACCGCTGTTTCCTGATGAAGGAGAAATCAAAAAATTTAGTGGAATATTCATAGTCCATTTTACTTGATTTTCATATCCACTAGCCTGAAATAGATGTTTTTTTAATGATATGCTCAGGCCGAAGACACACCTGTTTCTAAGTTTACTGGAAGCTCCTAGCTGTAGAGAAGCAGCTACAATACCTCCATTGCTACTCGCCTTTGCTTTCCCAGCATCAGGAGTTAAGAATAAAGCCAGTATTTTCTTCCAGACTAAAATCTTCCTCTTTTGCTAAAAGAATAGTATATGATGATGTATGTATGGCAGCATGATCCATAGCCCCTGTCATTATATCTGTAATGATGACAAAGCAGAAGAGAGATGAAGGAAGCCATCGAGTGAGTAAATTCATTAAATATATGCTTTGCAATTACAGTAACCCGCAGTGAGAGTGGGAATGGTTGAGGAATGTGGAGATTTTGTCTGGTGGAGACTGATCATTTCTTCCATTTACTGGCTGGCATGATTTGTGGTTTTGTTCTGGACTTTGATTCCTTCACCCAGTCTTTCATCTTGGTTGTATCAAAACCTACTTCACTGCTTCCAGACACTACAGCACTGAATCAGAGGAACCAGACAAGAAGTCCTGCCAATTTCCTGAGAGTAAACTGTAGTTTTGTATTAGCATCGTCTTCTCCTCATAAAAATGAAGTGCTTTCAAATAAAACTCCATTGGCCTCTGGCTTGGGGAAATGTTTGTTGATCCTGTACATCAGAGATGCTGATGAAAACCACCTTCATGTTCCCAGCTAATTTAATACTAGTATTTACTATAATGTACTGCTTGATTTGCAGTAGCACTTAGGATTCCTAGTCACAGACTAAGGCGCTGCTGTGCTAGACACTAGGCAGGCATGGAACAACAACAACAAAAAAACCTTCCATAAAGAATTTGCAGTCTTTGGCATGAGTATGGTCATTATAAAGATAACATTCTTTTTTTCCAAGAAACGCCTCCCCTTGTTCATTATCCCTTCCTGTTCATCCCATGGGGCTCCACTTCCAGAAACACGCACCTGTTGATAAGTGCAGCCTAGTTGGAGCTTAGAGAGACTTTGATTCTTCCATTTTTTAATGAACAACAAATGGTGCATTAGAGATGTTTGCTCCTTCAAATATGCAGACATCTGAATTTCTAATTGTTTAGCATTAGTCATAACTTAAGTAGGACAGATCAGATTCTATATATAGCCCATTGCCCAGCCATTGAAGACAGATAGTGTGTTTGTATTTCTCCTCATATTTCCTCACTTGAAAGGAGTGAGAAGGCAGTTGCAACATCTCTAGCCTCAAGTATTTCAAAATTGTGCTGCCACCATCTCCTTCTCCCCCAGATATTGAGATTGTTTCCAGAATCATGAGTTTTTTTAAAGAAGATTATATTCTCAGCTCTCCTGGTGTTTATCTGGGGGTGCTCAGCCCTGACGGTGTAGCTGAATGATGTCTTTAATCTTGAAGGCTAAACTAACTTTTTTTGTTATCAACAGTTGAGGTTGTAACAGGATCCCAGGAGCAAGAGTTGCCCTTGGTATCACAAACCTCCTTCAAGTTGCACTGATTATTTTCCCTCTCTACTCAAGTTTTCATTTCTCAGTCTCATTCTCGTGGTGTGTACACGCTTACATGTGAATGTATCACGTGTTTTACATGATGAAGGAAATCCTGGTTCACGACAAACACACACAGTGGATGTTTTGCAACTGAGTGAGGGTTTCGCTATCTGCAAATTCAAACTTCAGCATTTATCTCATTATCTTCTCCTCCAGCAGGAGAGCAGTGGGTTGGCCGCTGAAAAAACACAGCTCCAGAAGTTTACTCAAATTGCTTCTACCTGGATGCTGGAAAATGGCACACCAGCCTTGTTGTGCTCAAATGTTTCTCTTGATTTTCATAGTGACACTCAGATCCATCACTCCAGCAGTATGGTTTTTGTGACACGACTACAAATAAATACCACCGATGACACTAATGGCTGATGGCAGGCCTGGTGTTGCACGTGATGAAAGCAAGGCAGGGTCCCTGGTGACAGCGGTGTGTTTGATGGCTGAAGCCAACGCTGGCTCAGTGGCCCTTTCTCATCGTGATGTCCTAGCTGGACAGACAGGCTCTCATCTGCTCCTGGCCATTGGTGGATGTTTCCTCACAGACTCCCTGGAACAAGCTTGTGAGCAGCCACCACAATATGACCACAGCATGGCGGGCTCCCCTCCGCGCCCCTCTCCCAGCGCCGAGCGAAGGGACAGCTCTGGGCTCTGACCTCCCAGGGGCAGGGACGTGTGGGTGGTGAGGCAAGGTGGATATTCCCACCTGCCCTTCCCTCCAGGCCCACCCTGGTCTGCCTTGTTTCCCCTTGGCCAGCAGCTTGGCCCCTATGCCCGACGCTTGCCCTCCTCTGGTTCAGCATCCCCGCTCCCACTCGTTGGAGCCTGCGCCCTGCTGCCTGTACCAGTTGTGTGTGTCCTTATCTCTTCCAACTAGGGTCAACCTGTTCCAGATGCACCTGAGATGTAAACCCAAAGCCTTGTCGTTGCATTGGTCTGTGCCACAGACAGACAGACGGATCGGACACTCAGCTAACCAGCAAAATCTCTTTCGTGGCCAAATGTACCCAGACATGAAGGAAGACAACCAGGAATACCAATTGCTTGGCACTCTCAAGGAGTGCTTGTTGGATGGATTTCTTTGTTCCTACCAATTATTGTAAGATTAGTTCCTGCAGCATTATCATTAACAGCATAGAGGGCTCGCACACGTACCCACGCAGCCTTCTCCAGCCCTTATTCGAGAGCAAGAATAACAACTGACAAGTCTTGTGAGATAAATATAAAGGTCAGCTGTTTCCTCCCTGGATGAAGGCTGTCAGGAGGAGAGGCGCAGCCCTTGCCACCTGCACGCCCCTCCCAGCCTGCGTCTGCTCAGGAGAGAGCGAGGTTGCGAGGCCTCCAATAGTGCTCTTTGGTGATGTCCAAGAGGGTACAGGTGCAACTCCTCTCCATGTTACATGTGCTGGTGGGAATAACCCCCAGGGCGTGTGGGTGTTTGGGCACTGGGAAAACTCTTCCTGGGGCAGAAGGTCCATGCTTGAGATTCCTGGGCAGCTCTGCCCAGCTGGGGGTCAGGCTTTGGGAGGAAAACGGCCTCTGCAAATCCGCCCCTCTGCGAGCCGCTGCGAGTGGCTGTGTTCTTTCCAGACATGGTGGAACCGAGAGGATATTCCTGAGGAATTTTTCCTTCTGCTGGGACACCCAGCCCATAAAATTGTGTCTTGTGGGCAGTCGTCTGGGATCAAGAGTATGAACATTAAGTCATGAATTAAAATAGTCCTCTGACTGAGCTTATGAACTTGACCTCGGAAAATGCAAGATTTGCTCTTGCCTCATACACAAATTCTTGAGGAATACTGGGTAAATCTCTTCACAATCTCGTGTTGGTTTTCCCCACTGGAAAGTTTGGGAAATTAAGATGTTTTCCTCTCTGTCTCACAGGAGTGTAGGAAAACCTGTTATAAGTTACAGGTGGAGCTCTGCTGTGATGGTGAGAGATATCACAGAAAATCCCTGTGAGAAAAGCGTGTGACTTCCTCCCTGGACTGAGGTCATGGAAAAATAGAAAGAGAAATTAAAACTGAATGAGAGAATTTTGAAGACTTCTGGGGTCAGAAGAAAGGGTAAATAGCTGAGCTTCTTATCAGTTTTATTCTTCATTCTGACTTAGAACATACTCTTTTGTATTTTATTATTTTTATTGTATTTGTATTTGCATTAATTTATTTTTATTGATTTTTATAACTCACTTTAATTGAGGTTCTCTATGATTATTCTAGCAATTTCAGTCTGCTGAGGAATAATAGACAAATGTATTTTGTTCTTAAAATTACTTATCACCTTCAGGCACAGCAAGATACCCTGAATTGTTTTTTTCTTTTTTTGTTAGATTGCCCTAAAATCCATAACATTTATGACCATCAGATTTAAATTTCTTAGTATCAGGAGTAGCAAAAAGTGAAATGGAAATGAAATGTATACGTGTGTCAGCTGGGATCTCAGAGTGGGCGAGATGTACTGAGTTCACCTGAAGTAGTCGCAGAACGTAAGATCGCATGTTAGAGAGCTGATCACAGGGCTCAAGTCATGATGGTGATCACATGAGGTGGTTGTGCGACATGACATGGAAATGTTTGCTGAACGCAACATTGCCAGAAATCCTTACTGCCTTCTGACAAAGGCTGGAGTGGTAATGAAATATTGCACCATGGTAGAAAGCTGATCTACATCTAGTGTGTGTGTTCTTCTATGTTTGTAGTTGGACATCTTCAAAAATGCCTGGGGTAAGAGCCATGCCCTCAGTTTAACATCATCCCTTCCATGTTGCTATGTTTAGAACTGCTCTCTGCTGTGGTCAATCCGTGAGGAGGGGATTCTTCTTGCCTCACATTAGCTAGCTAAAAATTCAGTGACTAGCCTAAGGTAGTTGTCTGCACTCCCGATATAGACAAGGGAACAAGGTGAGCTTCTCCAGAGACCTGATGGTACTATTTTGCGATGGGATGTATCATGCTCTGGGCATGCTTTTGCTTTCCACTTCTACCTCAGAGTGGCTATAATTGCCTTTCAGTAGGTGCCTGGGTTTGAGATCACGAAGGCCAAAGGGCAGGTGCACCCAGCCCAAGTCAACAGAGAGGAGATGGGCCTCGCTAGCACGTTTTATTTCTAGACAATGTTATTTTGTGATTCACTGCAAAAATTCTGTTTGCCCCTGCTGTTTGCAGAATGAGTCAAATAAGAAGACTTTTCTTATGAAGGGTATGCTAATCTCAGATCATATTGCTAAACATAAAACTCTAATTCAGATGTACCTGATATCTGCCTTGTCATCTTTCTCTTTTACCTCTCTGGTGAGAATCTAGGATTTCTTCCGTTGATCTCCTTCAGGAATAACAGCTGAGATTTCACTCAGAAACTGGTGACTCTGGAGAAAGGACTTCTGTGTTCCTAGGCAGTCAGTTCTGCATTTGAAGTGCTGAGGGAAGTACTGGTTTGTGTATCTGTGATATTTTATATTCCTTGTTATAAAGGCATCCAAATGTCTCACAGTCTTCCCTGCATTTAAATTGTTGCAAGCCTCCCCGCCTCATCACTCAGGATCTCTAAGGAAAGTGGGGTACCATGGGCATGGTGGATTAGAAACAAGTGTGTGTGAGACACTGCAGACCCTGCTCAGAGCCAGGGGTCAGGAAAAATGGGGGAAGAACCTGGCAGGTTATACAGCTCTTGTGAAAATTGGAGGAGCTTTCCTAGCCCACACCTATGCTGTATTTACTATCCCTGGATTTCTTCAAGGGACAAAACTGTCTGGCTTTAGGGACTTAAATAATATTGTAAATTATGAAAAACATAAAATAATCTGAGTCAGTTCTCACTGGCATCAATCTTTTGGAGAGATGCAGCTCTATGTCTTATTCAGATGTCACCCACGACACTAAAAAAAAAGTATCTGGATAAAACTCTTCCTTCTTTGCATTTATGATCACATTATTTTAAGAAGTTTCATGCCTTTAAAAAGTATATTACACCTAAAAATGGAGACACTGTGATAAAACCCACCCCAGGGCACATCTGGAGAGTTTGAGTTTGAGCCTCTTATATTTTCCATCAACTGATTGAACTTAGCTCCTGTTTCTTTGAACCTCTTGTTGTTCTCACTGAAAGCCATGCTGACATGCTTTAAAAGCATACAAATAGCTTCTGCTATGACTATTTACACAATATATTCTGTTCTGTTTTTGTTGTAATATGCATTTCAGTTCATGAATGCAGAGGTAATGCAGAGATAAATCTCTGGTATTACTACTTATTTTTCCATTGGTTTCTTTATGATACAGAAGATCTGATTCTTTGGCACTTCACCAAGATTTAGCGTCGGATGCTGGAGGCAGGTATAACAAAAATTGAAGTGTACAGCAACCCTAAGGAGATGCTCAGAACTGGACTGTGGCCAACTTCATATATTAAGTTGCTTGAACTTTGTTATTTTACTAAGGAAATGGATTTCAGGTTCGTCACTGATTTAGCATTGATAACATACTACCACCTTCCGTGGTCAGTTGCAACTATGATAGGATACACATAATTGCATGACCCCAAGAATTTACAGTCTAGGCAGGATAAAACCAGTAGGATTTCTGTAAAATTTTCCAATTTAAAAGGAAGGACATAATTGATGTTGCAACTGAGGCAGTGGAGGAGCAGAACTGAGCTGCAGTGGCAAAGCTGATGGGATGCAAAAACTGAAAAGCGCACATTATGCATGGAGTGGGCATTGGGCAGAAGTTATTTCTATAGGCAGTGCTACCTACTGGAAGAGAAGATGGGAGGGTAAGCAACTCGGCTGGAGACGTTGGTGGAATACCATCGGGAGCCCACAGACATAATGGAGATGGGCGAACACTTCAAACGGAGCTCAAGGTGGGATTAGGAGACTCTGGAGGGTAGGGCCTTAGCTGGGGAGGGCAAACAGGGAAGGACGCGGCCATGGGGTTGAAGAGGTGGAGGGTCGAGGAGGAGGGGAAAAAAAGGAAAAGAAAAAAGAGCAGTTGCTACCTCCACTCACGCAAGAAGTGGGAAGATAATGGGGAGAAGCAAGGGCCCCAACGAGGGAGCGGGAGCTGGCGGCGCGGAGGCAGGGCCGGGCCGGGCAGGCGGCGG
>NW_009605644.1:0-122153 GCF_000690535.1 Cariama cristata | reverse complement strand
TCCAACCATAATGATTCTATGATTCATGTATTACCTATATGTGTTTGGAGGTCTTTTGTTAGCCACAGTTAAATATGTAAAAGAGTTCAGTAGTATCCTGATGTTCCAGTTATGACTGAAGGTCCATTATTTTACCTGTTATTTTTTGGACCATAGAAGCTTATAGGAAGAGATTGTCCCTGTCCTTGCAGTACATAAATCTGACCCTGCTTGACCCCGATTAGCTTGTGAGAATCAACAGGATCACAGCGTGTGCTGGTTTGACTGCAGCGATTCAGGGAAGTGTCTCTTTTGTTAACCAGGGTGACCATATGCCACACAGGTTAAGAGCAGTTGACACCTCTTTAATTGAGGGTGACAAGTCTTTAAAAAGATAGAACTTCTAATCTCACCCTCTTATATGGCAGAAGAGCGTGGCACTGACTTACGGGTTGAGGAAACAGGGGCAAGTATTAGTATTCTCCTCGATGCATATCTGTCTTGATACAGAACATGATTTGTCTGTGGCAGGTGCAAAGCCTGCTTAATTTTGAAGGAACCCTTGGACTCTGCTCCATGTAGTGTCAGACTCTCTACTCTTGCCGCTCTTCTGCTTTTCGTCAGACAAGCCAGCTTGAACAGGGTGGGTTGTGGTCCTAAAACCCTGTACTTGAAATCCTTCTAACGCCTGCCTGTCATGGGCATGATGCTGAATGTCAGGGTCAGCATATTTTTTGACTGGTGAAGGGAAGTGAGTGATGCATTGGCTTAACCGAAATAGCAGAAGAATGCAGGATGTCATGTTTCCATGTTTGTTTTATCAGACAAGGTATTGTACTGTAAGACTGACAACTACCGGTCTGTACACACCTGAATCCATATCAGAATTTCTTGCATGTGTCCTGTCAGTGGTTATTTCTACAGAGCCATGCAGCACTGGGGCTTCCAAAGGCAAGCTCATGTAGATTTGCTACAGCCTCTGTTTATCCCTACAGGAGGTTTCAGCGCAAGCTACAGGCTTACTAACGCATGGCTCTCATCTGAAGAAACTGCTCTGGGAACTGGAACAAATTATCTGGGAATCTAACATCAAAGGATCAACAGACAACAAAATAAATACAAAAATAAAGATTTTGGCCTAAAAAACAGCCCCAAAACCACACTAAACTTAAAACCCAGCAAGAGAGTTGCTTCCATTTAATGGAGCCAAGAAAAAAATGACAACTGAGCAGCCAGCTCCTCTAACATGGGCAATAAATCAGTTTGTTCTTGTCTCAGGCTGCTGGTGTTGAAAAATAAATCCATGAGCTGGTATGGGAAAATATTTGATGATTAAAATGACTTGAAAGTATCCCTTTACGTTTTCAGTAACTTAGAAATTTTAACAGCAAAAGCTGAAGTTGTTCTTAAAGTTTTTAATTTATACTTGAACTTACTCAATATAGTTTTTCATGCAAAATTGCAAAATGGAGCCTTTGATTCCTCAGTGGTCATCTCTAAGTAACATACAGGACTAACACCTTTGTATTAACATGGCTGGTACAGAGTCTTTATTTTTATTATTTATTATCACTATTCTTTTTTTTTTTAATTTACTTTGAAAGTTTTGTGCTTCATTTTTATGATGCTTTGCTACTGTATAGCATTGCTGTAGCCTGTGAGAATTTAGAGCCTTCCACATCATGGTAACCTATCTCTCCTCTCCAGAACCACCCAGTGAACTCATCTGAGAGACTGAGAAACATCACTATATTTTTCCTTCATTTAAACAGGATAATGCTGTAGAGATGTGTGGGTAAGACCATATAGAGTCTGCAGCCTTGATTTTAAAATGGTCTTTGACATTTAATACAATATTCTCAATTTTTTCTTCCAAAGTCTCAGTGCTACTATTGTTAAAGTAAATAGAAATATTGCTGCTAACTTCCATACGCACAGAAGCAATCAGAAAGTGAGACAGTGTTTTCAGGAACTCTGTCTCCCAGGTCTACAATCAGATTTTTTTAATTATTGTAAAAAACCCTATAACTTCTTGAATTAGGTTATGACGTGCTGTCGACATTTCCATTTAGTAGAAGCCATTACTGACTCAGATGGTTTTCACTTTTGCAGCACAACATGGATAGACAGGAGGATTAACATTTTTTAAGTATTTCATCATGCATACTTAGTTAAATCTGAAGTGAAAAAAAAGAATGGTGGAGATTTCTTAGCTAGACATATTGTGATAAGTAAACAGCAGGTCAATTTTATAATTATGCTTGGAAATATGTTGATTAATAGAAGTGGACTGATAC
This sequence comes from Cariama cristata, assembly GCF_000690535.1. Classification (NCBI taxonomy): domain Eukaryota; kingdom Metazoa; phylum Chordata; class Aves; order Cariamiformes; family Cariamidae; genus Cariama; species Cariama cristata. The sequence goes on along the minus strand of NW_009605644.1, from coordinate 119,877 downwards.
TTTCTTGTCATTATGCATGATTTAATTGTAAAATTATCTGATTTTACCCATGAAGAGAGGAAATTTAGGTTTACAGAGTAGGAAATCACTTTGACACAATATTTCCTTACAATGAAGAACTTGCTTTTAATTATTCTGCTGTTACTGTTAACAGCAGTTTTTTAAAGCAGATTTATTATCAGGAATAAATACCAAATTTGAAGCTGGTTTATCCCAAACATGTAGTTTTATTCTAAAAAAAAAGTATGATTAAAAAAATACAGTTCTTATCTGACTCTTTTTTGTTGTATCATTTGTTAAGTACTACTTGTTTTGCACCTTGAGTTTTATTATTCCCGTCTCAAACTGTCTCTAGGGCCAAAAGTGTATTTTCTTTAATAGACATAACAATGTAGTTGATATGGAAGGGATTTTGTCCAGTCTTTTTGTCTATTCATTGCAAAATTGAAATTAATCTCTTTAGCTTAAGGCTGCATAGTTTACTGTCATTAGTTGGGGACAGTCAAAGACGTGAATTTTCAATAGTAGAGAAGCCTTGGGATTTTCAGCTATTTCTGAGTTCTTAATCAAAAATATTACTGATTGCTTGGGAATCAATGAACACACTCCTGAGGAAAAAAAAGGCAGCATAACCTTAACATTATTCACAGTGTTTTGTTAAAAGGGATAGTGATTCACAATGATTATTTATTTATCTTAATATAGGATAGTGAAGAATATTACAGAACATTAGCAATTCTTGCTCCACGTAAATGGATCAGAAATGTTCAGTACTTTTGATCTTTTTGAGACAGTCTGACACACATGAGTAGCTTTAAACACTGAAGTTTTCTGTTTGACCTCTCAGCATATTAAGTTTTTAGATATTCAAAATTCTGTGCCTATTCAAGGCTTTTGAAACCATAGCTTTAAAGTCAACAGATACTTCAGTACCAACGTAGTAATTCTGTTTTAAAAGAATTAACTTTGTGCTGGTGACAGAAGTTACAGCCTTTAGCATTGATGAAACAGCATTTCTAAGTCACTGAAGGACTTTAAAGGGGAGAAAAGACCATTAAAAAATTATCACATTCCACTTGCGGAGAATACTGTCTCGATTATATTATTCTCTGTTAGCATTGATTAAAATTTGTCCCTGATTTTATTCATCAACATAAGATTATATTTGACTGAATAGGAGTTAAAGCATTTTTAAAAATACAGTGTCTAATGTCCAGTCAGACTACTGAGTTTCAAAACTTTGTTTTTCTTGGGTCTCTTTCAAACAGAAAAGAGGAAGCACTTCCTTTTACAACACGATGTCAAGACAAGGACACACGCGCTTACATTTGCACACACATACAAACAAGGTGCTATTCAAATCACTTCAGAGGTTACTGGCTGACACACAGGATCCTACATGATAGCATAATGCTTGTGAAAAATAGCAGCTTAATTATGCAGTGTTTGGGTACCTAAAATACTGCTGTTCAAAATATAAGGAATGAGGATTATTGTTCAGAATAGGTATCACAGTCAGGGCTCTGTGTTAATAAAGCAACAGGCATCATTTTCTATGCGTACATATGTGAAAACTATTTTTAATCAATGTATTTATTTAAAGGATGGTTGCAGGCTACATTGAGATCTCATTTTCACCAATGTAGACGTGAAATAATGGAACTGGCCGCAGTGCAATTTTACTCACAGCCGTGCATTTGAATAGCTAGGATCACAGCGCTGGCCCTGGGGCTGTCGTGTGCAGTTTTACAGTACTGTATTTTTTGTAGCAATAAGGACATGCTGTGTTTTCAGAGGAATGTCTTGACAACAAAGTGCATCAATGAAGGCCATCTCACTCACAATGAAGGTCTGTCTTTTAAAATAGCACTAAAACAAAATAATGGTTGTGTTTTGGCAAGGGTCTTAACTATTTACAGCACAACAGCCAGAAGTGTAAATAGTGCTTTAGTACCCAGATCTCCCTTAAGCTGTAACTCTCAACCTGGAGGAAATACTATAATTAAGGGCTTTTTCTTCTGTAGTTTTTTAAAATATAGTATCTATTATCGATGTAAACATTCAGAAACCCAGACTGATACTTCTTTTTAAAATGCAGAATTTTGATTTGTGACAGCTGCATTGGATCTTTAATCATATATTATCTTTATGGGAGCCTTTTTCTAACATATGTTAATTGGCTGTTTTCTGTGACAAATTATGAGCTCTTACTTTGATGAGGTTCAATTGCAATCATGTTGGAGTTGAGTATGTAGAGTTTCCAGCCCCCGCTGGCTCCTTAAACCACTACAAACATCTGCACGTCACTGCAGTGCTGAGTAATGGCAGGATTTGGGTTGATCTGATTTCTGTACAGATTTTTTTCCACAGGATATTTTCGGCTCTTTGCACTAAATCTGTTACAGGGTTTGCTGTTTTTAGCAAAAGAATGATCTAAAATTAACATCTTGTATGGGATTATTAGAATACAATGAGAAGTAATTTGCAGCACAGTACACTGAAATCTTTATTAATCTTCAAAAATTTCAGTGCGCTATTAGAAATCCTCTGTCAACTGTTATTGCATGTTACAGTTCAAATTTACTGGAGCCATGTAGCATTTCTGGGAGTAAAACTGTTGCCTGCCTTTTGAAGTCAGTATTTTTTTAATTCCTAAATGTAACATTTGCAAGTTCTTTAAAAAGACATTTATTTTACTTTTTGGGGAGCGGTTGGCATCACTGTAATTTTTTAAATTTTTACAAAGAAATGTATATTTCCCAGCAGGACAGGAAATGTGTCTAATTATGTTTTACATAAACTTGCACGTCTTCCTGCTAGTAAAGAAAATATTGTACTGAAATTTAGGGTCTATCTTTTTTGTGTTTAAGGAATATCATGCTTACATTTGTTCAGTATGTAAATTAATGAAGTATAGAAAACATTCACCACAATGGAAGTAGTATTGCTTTGAGCTTTTTTTACTTGTTACTTACTCTCTTGATGATAATTGTGTACATAATCTTATTTTGTACAGCAATTCATTAGAAATATTGAGATAGTAAATGCGTGCTGTATTTTAATATGTTTTTACTCAAAGCTGTACTTCAGGTGAATGTGCAGAAATATGAAATCTTAAATATTTTAATACAGAGAGAGCAGTCTGGTCATAAAATGGATAGAGCATCATCTTTTCAAAAACTGTGTCAAACAATATCAATTACACTGCAATTAATTTAGCAGAACACCACACAGCTCAGCTTTGACCTAAACCAAATGGCAGTAGATAAATCTGTCCCATTTGTTCTTCAGAGAAAAGATGGGGGTTAAATTTCCAGGCAGGTGTTAGAGTTTAGAATAAGAAGAGCCAGATGTGTATGGAAGCTACTTCGGTCTCATGAGGCTGGTTTTAATTCAGCTATTTCCCTGGAGTACCACACAATCAATGAGTTCCAAATCCTGGGGCTACCTGCCTTTACGTGAAATCATGGGAACATTTCTTCACAGCATATTACTGAACATGTGTGGAAAAATCAGAGTAGAAATTAAAGTTAAAAAAAGGTTAACCTCAGAAGTTACAGGACTGTCACATTTCTTTGAATTTCAAGAAATGATAACTGAGTGGAAATGCTTAAAGAAGAGATGTATAAGGAGAATTGTAAGCAGTGCAAAACTCGTACCATGGATATTTAATGTATTTCTCTAATCACTGCTCGTTGTAGGCAGTGTTTTAAAAGTAAGCATATGTAGGTCATGTGCAGCACAGTGAAAGGCATTAAAGCTAGGTGAATTGAATCAGGGAGGGGTTTCAAAAGGAAGATTTTGAGCATGTTGTCCCTACTTCTGTATGTGTGTAAAAGTAAATTGATGCATTGTATCTTGAATTAGTCTACACAATGGCATTCAGTTCCACTTAATAAGATGAGCTTAATTGGCTTTAAGAAATAAAGCAAGGTAAAGGAAGATGTACAAGTGAAAGAGAGGGCTTGGCACTTTATTGGATTTTGAGGCCTGTGAGCCATGTGTCTTAATTGGGGCCAGTTGGGATCATTTAATAATTGCTGTCAGAAGATCAAATTTAATTCTCTTTATAAAAAGACCACAGTGGGATAGAGTTAAACAAATTGTCATCTGAGGTTTCAAATGAACGAAGCTTTAATTAGGTTGATTAGGATGCTGAAAGAGAGAGAGGGTAAGAAACAGGAAATTGATGAATCTGCTGTGTACCATGTTGGACCTTATATGACAGTACTGTCAAATATCTTTATTTCAAGAAGATATACATTAGCATAAAGGGCTATAGTGCTAGAACAACATGTGTATATAAATGCTTTAGATATACAAGATAATTATAACTTTCTGAAATCAGTGATCTTAAACACAGATATTAATATTTTTGTGATCATAATCTTGCCCTTAATGTTACTTTCATACATTTTTAAATCTGCTAAATGATCTCTAGTTGTTTACATTCTCACTGACTACACCAAATGAGAATTATAGTATAGTTACTGAAAGCCCTCAGAATTTCTCTGTTGTGTAATAAATATTCACCGTACTTAGTTCTCAGAACATTCTCATGAACAAATCCCCAGGTTTCCAACAGAGAAACTGAGTAAAAAATGAAGGTGGCATGAAATATTTTTGGCAGAAAAGGGACCAGATCTCAGCCGTGTTTTCATCCCAACCTCGGATTCAATTCTTTGCACTATGCTGCCTGCTACTTTTGCTGTAGCTGTCTGTTTCTAAGAATATTTTTTGTCAGAAATCACCTTACATATCAATAGAGTTCGAAAAGTGCCGTTTCTGAGAAAACATAATGTACATTCAAGGCCACAAAAAGATTTAGCTAATGTATCTTTGTATTGATTATGTTTTGGTTTTTCAGCATGCTTCTAGGACAATAATAAAATAAGCAATGCTGGCAATGATCCGTTTAGGAAAAAAATGCTCATTCAAGATAGAACGGAGACTATCAAGCAAATTGCACTGTATTTCCCTCTGCAAATTAAGCACATTTCATACGTCTGTTTTCTTCTGATATTTGTCAAGGATGTTGACTTTTTGCATCGGCTACTGCCAAATGCAGTGTGTTTTGTATGTGTAAGAAATAAATAAATCCAGCTGCATGTGCTAATGGAGTGGTTACAGCTGAGGTTCACTATGCAGGGTGTGATGCTCACTTGTGGTTTTTGTAGTTGTAGACAGTGGTAGGTGTACCTCGGTGGTTTCTGTAGAAAATTCCTTTCTGGAAAACCTTCTGTTTCTGTAGAAAATTTGCTTTTACAGTTCTTGAGGTGAGACTTGTTAGACTCCTATTCTGTGAAAAATTAGAAGAATCAATCCTTATGTGGAAACTACGAATTAGTTACCTAATCCAATTTTTAAAAAACTGAATGTGAACTGTGATGTGATTGAATAGCACGCTAAATTAGATGAGGCTATTTATGTCTTTTTAACTGATTCAGGATGGATCTTTAGTATCTAAAGTGCAGCTCCTTTAGGTCTTTATCATATCAAAGCGTAACTAGTCAGTGTGCTGTATATCTTACATTTCTCCATTCTCTCTCTTTTCTCTCCTTCCATGTGAATATTGTTAACAGAAATATATCTATTGCTTTCCCTTTTGTCCACCACCAAGGACAAAAAAGATCTGTAGAATATGCCACTAAACCAGAACAACAGAAAATTCCTTCCTCAACAGACAACGTAAGTCAGTTGTTTCAGGCACCTTGCCCATTTCTTCTCCCACAAGGCATCTTTTTCTATTTTCTCCCTCATAGCAAATTCCATGTTATCTTTCCTTTCTTATAGGCTTGTCTGGTTCTGCATGTTTTCTAGTTCCAAAGCAGTGGGATCCAGGTTGGGTCTTCCACCGTAGAGAGATGCCTCTTGTCAAGATACAGCCAGGAGGTAGAAAGCAGGTAGCTTCAGCAAATGAGTGATGGTGTGCTAGCACTAGCAGATAGGGCCGTGTACTTTGATTCTTGGTAGTCAGAACCTTCCATTTTTCTAACAGATGCCTCATCCTGAACAAGCAAAATTCTAGTCATAAGGCACTAGACAATGTATGTGCAGGGTTTATTTCCTATCATGTGGCTTATAAGAGGTATCAGATCTTTGCAATCACAATGTACGTGCTTCTTTGCTATACTGCCACTGTACTTTTTTTCCTTTTTTTTAAAACAGATGTATTCTGAGTTCATGTGTTCCTACTTAAATCATGTGTATTTTGTATATTTAAAAGCAGCAACCTGTCTTAATTTATGAGCTTTGCCCTTGGAAAAAGACATATATTTCTCAGACAGAGGCAGTTCCTCACCTCTATTCAGTGAAATGCAGGTGTTTTCATTTTTTTTTATTAGCCTTGTTATGTACCTGACATACATTTCATCTCCTTTTGTCCTTGGGAAAAAAAATGTCTGAGTGGGATTGGAAGCATTAATGTAGACTTTTCAGCTGTCATGGTCATTGGGAAGATTGATATATTTCCCTTGCCTTTTTTTTTTTTTTTTTTTTTTTTTCTTTTTCTTTCTTCCTCCTCATTTTAAGCCTGCAGCTGTCTCTGGGCAAGCAGTTGAGTTCAGGGAGTGTCACAGGTTTTATACCCGTATTTATCATATTAACATTTACACAGAATGAATGAACAGTTAGTGGCTCAGCAGCTCTCCACCACCATGTTGTGCAGTCTACATTTCAGAAGAACTATATTTAATTCTTGACATTTCTGGGAAGGTCAGGAATTAAAGTGAAAAGGGGGTGTTTCTAGAGCTGGGTACGCAAAAGAAAGGAGCAGAACTTCTCTATATCTAATCATTCCTCTCTAAGAAATGAATTGCCAGATGAAGGGTGTACTGATCTGAGATTGCTTTTGTAAACTAATAGAGGTACTTAAAGATGAAAGTTATGTGTTTAGGTCTATATTGTAGGAAAACCAGCTTTCTCTTCCTGTGGTAGTATAGTTGTAACTGAGATGGTCTAACACCAGAAGAGACAGTTTCTAGGCAGAGGTAATATATTTCATTAGATTAACTTCTATAGCTGAAAAAAAAGGATGAGTTTTGGATACACTGAGGATCCAGAGAAGGGCTTGTATATCATAAGGACAATTTTATTTTTTCCAACTCCGTTAATCTAGACTGGATACTAACTCTATTTACAAAGCTTGTCGAACTTCTTTTTCAGTACTAGTGATGAATCTATTCTCATGTTTGCTTTACTACAAAGGAGTAGCTACATAGAAATCAGTGGCATCGTCTAGATTCGGTATCATATCTGCCTGAGACTCAGTCCATCTTTGAAAAGTCAGTTATTGCTTTGGGTGACTGGTTGCATCACACAAGATATATTGGTGATAAATAAACAAACAAACAAACACACAAATAAATGTTTCAGGCATTAGTCAATCCATACAGAATCAAATTTTTTCAAGCCTGAGAAGGATAACAGCAAACTGCTAGCTCTTTAGCCTGAGAGACTGGCACATACTGCTTCCATGGATCTCCCAAGATTTGGTGAGATTTTGAGGAATTTCTGTGGCTCAGGGATACCTGCCTGAAGTCTTTCACATTTGACTGCTTCAGTTTTCTGGTAGGAAGCTGAACCATGTTAGGGGATATGCTTAAGAGATATTGCCCCCTTTTGGCTTGACTAGCTAGCCAAATTCAGGGTATTACAGATTATTTCCATTAGGGCAAGGAAACTGGCAAGTGACTCAAATATTTTCTTAACACTGTTTGCTTACAAAGATTTGTTGTATCTCTAAACGTAGTAAGACTCGAGAATTAATGTCCATTATCAAGTATTAATGTTTGAGTCCTCTTTCCCATCAGCACTAATTCCAAAGGCGTTTCTCTGTGTCAGTTTTGCTTCAGGGGTCTACTCCCTGTATTTTCTATAACTGTGCTGTCTCCCAATGTCTCTCAATTTTCACCTTCTCTTCATGATCACAAATCGCAAACCTCCATAAAATAATACCCAACAAAGTTCTTTGCTGTCTTTTATTCAAGTGTCCAGGTCTATAAGATCACAGAAGTTATGCTTACCAGCAGTGATCCTGCCCCTTCTGCCTTCTTTCATCTGCCAACCGTTACTCAAATTACTCTTAAAATGGCAACACCATGAGCAGCACTTCTCAGCCAGAAAAAATATTATACCACCGTAACATATTTATACAGTTTTCCTGTCAAGGTATTTCCCATCACTAAACCAAAACAGTTTTACTTTGATTCAAGCTTTACCTTGACAATTTTTGTCACTCACTTTGGTCATGTTGGAAAGGATTCCTTTTATTATGCCCTTTACAATCTTTCTATAGAATCTGTTGTCTGGCAGAGGCATATATTTTCTTTTCATGAGGAACTTATTCACACCTCAGTTTTTCTCCTCTTAATTTCTACACTTCTGTTCCCAGGTTTAAGGTACTTTATCCGTCAGTTTTGTCCCTATTCTACCTCCTCAGATGATCCTTCCTAATTTTCAGCTTAGTCTTTGAACCAAGTACAGTGCTCACTCATTTGTTTGTGCAGTACTTTTAAAGAGACTTGTTTTGTCCTGTTTATTCATGCCACAAAATTCCTGTTTCTAAAAGCTTTCTCTTTTCTCTAAAAACTTCCTGAAAAGTTTCATTTGTAGATGTGTAAGACAGCCCTTTTCAAAATATGATGATTAGGTTTCTACAATCCAAATCTTTGTTCCTGCTCACAGGGATGAAGTGGTGGTGCAACACAAACCTAGAATAGCAGAACTCAGCTTGTGTTGTTAAACATAGATAGGCATGATTACAGTGCCCTTTGAGTGACAAAAAGAAGGATCCTGGGTCAGAGTGTATAGAATTTCTCTGAAGTTTGTTGGATAAAGATGAAGGAGACTAGGTCTGTGTAGATCTGAACAAATCCACGTTTTACCCCAAATTTAATTATTTTCTCCATCTACTCTGTCTATTGCTTCAAGACTGATCATTGACCATAGTTCAGACACCACTGTCTCCAGCTCTCTTGTCAAAGTGCCTGTATCAAGCTCCCTTGCATTTCTGCAATTCAGCAAGCTATAAGCAGAAAGTAATAAAAAATCTTTTCTGGTAACAAGGAATCTTTTTGAGAATCAATCCTTACTTTCTTCAATAGAGAACAATCTAAAATTGTCTGCCACTGGTATTGGCATTACCAAGCACTTGTGCTCAGGTTCAGGCTGTGATCTGATATTGCATTACATAGCTTTTTCCAATAGTACCTGGAAGGGTCCCCTGATTCTTAAAAGCCATTGTGAGGATTTATGTTCCTCACCACAGACTTCCTCACATACAAGCACTAGCAAGAAATCTGTAAATCTAGATCTAACCACAGCCAGAGACTGCTTTCAGGTGATGCAATGACTTAACTCTAGAGATCTTCGACTTTTCCTGTAATAAGCCAACACTCTCCAAAGTCCGTTGTATTTGTATATAAGACTGCTCCCAAACTGTAAGCACTAGTATCTTACCCAGTATGAAAGATGTCTTTAAATACAGGTAGACCAAGATCAGAGTAGTTCCAAGACATGTTTTCAACACAGAAGGTGCTAAATTGTACTCTCTTGACCACTGAAATGCTTCCTTTTCTCCAGCTCAGTAAACAACAGACTGAATTTGTAAAACATCTTTCCTAGTATTTATTGCACATCTATTAACTATAATGCAATCCAATCAAATTATTAGCTCAAAACTATCGAGACTCCTAGCTGAAATTGCAGCAGCCCAATTTCCCTACTCCATTTTCAGTCAGGTTCCCATTCCTAGTCACTGTCTCCCTTTCAGACCAATTAAGTGATTCAGTTTTCAGTCCTTTATTTTTTCCCTTGTATTATTAGCTTGTCTGATTCAATAAACTGTAATGCTTGAGCCAGTCTCCCAAGCACTTCAAGGATCCTATTCCATATTTATTGGTCAGACTTCCATTATGTCTGTCTAGCTGCCAAAGGTATGTCATGAACTTAATTGTAAACCTGTAAACTTTTTCTTCAAACTATTTGCTTTGTATTTTTTTTCAACTGAGTGATGGGTAGACACTGAAATATCACCTGCTAGTCACTGTAGATTTAAAACCAACTTTTCTTAGGTATTTTTTTTTAGTGTACTAACATTTCATCTAATTGCTTTCCTTAAAATATGCATTAGCATCTGCATGCTTTGCTTTACAAATCAAATATTCTTCTTCATCTATTCTTTAAAAATGTTGTAATTAGCCAAGTCTTCCTTTCTTCATCAAGCGTAGCAGGCACATATCTCTTCTTACTGGGCTGCAGGCAATCAGTTTTCATCTAGATTGCCAGTGGTTGCTTCCTCTTTTGGTGCACCGCTGCAAGAAGTGACTCACCATCTGTGGCAAATTCCACAATCACTTGGGAGGCCTTTGGCCTCCTATCATGGATCTTTATCACGATGTCCAGGTTTGGTGTAACACACATGTACTATTCAGAAAACCCTCATTCACCATGCCTGATGGACAACTCAGCATCCTCTGGAAGGTAAGCTGAAGTCACTCCTTTCCTTTTCATATAGGCATGGATCAGCTTAAATAGATACGTGGCTACAGACTAGATATTCAGCATCTGGATAACTCAGTCTTTTGAAAAGCGTGGTGTAATGAAGTAGGACAACTATTAGGAAGTACCATCTTCTCCACTAATTTGGCAATGATGCTTAGTTTGCCCAAAAAAACTTTTCTGAGGAACTTTACAAAACAATAGCAAGTGAAACTCTTCCACTCACATTGTGTAAGTTCTTGGTCTGTGAGATAACTTGGTACTGTATTTGAGTTGTAAGTGACCACAGTTGTCTGATTCAAGGGAGACGTATTCTAACAGCTAGTTTTCAGAAGTATTTAACTCCAAATTCCAAAAAATCCACAATGCTAGGTATTTTTATGCCTCTTCCTTCCGGGCACACAAATAATGACATTGATTATAAGACTGAAACTTGGCTGAAAGAGAGGAATTTTCTACAATTCATTGCTGTGTTGTCAGTGTTATACGAATATGTTCAAATATAAATGGGAAAAGCAAATAAGGTGTATCTCCTGAAGCTCAGGCTTGAAAATAAACAGATTCTGCTATACTCTACCAATAAATAAATAAATAAATGGAGTATCAGTTGGAATACAGAATCTTGCAAATGCTTTCAAAATCAGTAGTAAAATTAGTGAAATATGAATTCAGATCAAATGGGTCAAGTTTTCTGTAAAGCTTTTAATTAACAATGTAAACATTGTGAATGATTTTGCAGTTTGCAAGTTTATCAACATTTTACTCCTGTGATGATGCAGAACTTCATTGCCCTTGAATTGCTCTCTGTTATAAACTCAACCCATGCCATAAATCAAGAGTCAGGTTAGATAAATGAAAAGATGAATAAGCTTTGGTAGTTAAAGATTACAAATATTTTCTTTAATACAGACTTTTTCAGTTTCATGTACTCCCTCTCTAATAGTCTGTAGTATTTCGTGTGTTACATTATATCCATTATGGCTTAAATGTTTGTTTTATTCTTCCTGTAGCAAAATGCATGATCTCTTGAGAGTTAAGTTTAGTGGATTAAAATGAACTCCCTTCCAATCTTTTAATGTGGCAACGTGGCTGTTAGATCAAAACGCATAAAAGTAGGTTATGTTTAATTTCTAAATCAGGGTGTTGTGGACAGATGTTTGAAACCTTGAGATGACTCAAGATTCGTTTGTTGCATGGCTTTCTGCCTGGATAACCATACTGTAGATCATGCCATTTCTGCTTTACTGATGTATTGCTGTGGTGACGACATATATAATTTTATCATAATCTTCCTGTTAATGACCCAAACCGTGTCTTCCATAATGACCATGCAAGCAAACCACACGGAATGTGAAGGACCACTTCTATCTTTAATGTCAGCTGATCTCGGTCGGATAACATGAGAGATGATCGTCACTTTCACCCTTTTCTTTATTTCTTTCAACTTTATCCAGCTCAAGGTGACAGACACAAAATGATTGGTGTCTTTATTTGATGCGGCATGCCCAGCTGTTTCTTCACTATGCGGCTGTCTTTGTCTGTATATAGAACATAGTCAGCCAGGGCTTTTACAGAAAACGTTTGAGTGACCATTTTATTTGAATATGTGTTCCCTGCTGTTACGGATTTTTCATGGTTAGGTTGCAGTTTTTGCAGCTAGTTTTTCACCTGAAAAGTAGCTGATGTACTCTTACTCAGTACATTTAGATTTTTATTTAGAATCTGATTCAAAACTCTTTTGAGTAAACAGAAAGCCTTGCATAAAAAGATTCCGTAGATCATTGAAGTTACTTTTATTTATCAAGATAAGAATGGTAAGAGAATGGGGATAGTATTTTTTTGTTTGCTTCCTTACCTCAGGATAATAAGAAAATATTTGGTTTGGTTCTTTAGTTTTAACCTAATTAATCCTCTCAGAATGCAAGCTGCTTAATGGAATAGGGACATCTTTATGGCAAGTTTGTTTCTTTTGTAAAGCAACCATGAAAATAGTAAACCCTAGCACATTTTAACGTAGCTTTTCTCTGGCTGCCTTCTTGTTTATAAATTAAATATTTTGACTCTCCTGTTTTGATACTCCTTATTGCCCCTGGTGTGACTGTTCAAAGAACTCTCTGTCTCGGGTGTTGCAGCAGAGCAGATTCAGACAGTTCTGCTCGGAGAAGGAAGTGGAGAGTTTTGGTTCCCATTTTGCACTTCTGGAACAGTTTAGGGAAGGAAGCACCTTTACACCTTTTATTGTTCGTGGTTGCTGACATCATATCCTTCCCTGACCACTCTGTGCGTGTTTCCTGCCATTCTATCAAGATTTTTCTGTCTTGCAGAGAAGGGATAGCGGGTGTGCATGTGTGTATGTGTATGTGTGCACGCGTGTATGTGTCTGTGTGTGAACGTACAAAAAGAGAGACAGGACGGTCAAGTGATCTGCTGCGTTTGTCCATTAGCTCTTTTCCCTTCTCAAGGCTCACATCAATCTTCTGTCAGCTACCACTGCCTCTGCCAAATCATATAGTGAACAGAAGCCCGCCAAAAAATGAAGTTCCTCTTTTTGTAAGCAGTCTGATTTATTTTTTTTTATGTTTGGGTTTGCAGAAAGAAAAAATGCTGAAGACTGTAACACCATAGCATGTAACTATGTGTTTCTCTGAGAGCAATTTGTTTGCATGTGACTATGTCATTAAGTTGGAAGGTTTCTTTTATGTGGAGAGGTACTTCAACAAAGCTTCTGGAATTACTTTAAGTTTCTTTTTAGATTCTCTTGGATAAGGAACGCCTGCAGTACTATTTGAGTTTTGTAGTACCTTCAACTTTTCTAACTTGTGTGCTTTATTAGTGTTAGGGAAATATGATTTAGCAGTTAACAGGAACTTTAAATACTTAATACTGTAATCCTTAATCCTGCAAGAACTTTCAAAAAGTATTGAGAACACTGGTGCAGTCCTAAGCAGCCATGGGGATTTTTTTGTCTCCACAGTTCTTTACGTTCTGTTGGACTCGGAAGTAACCAGCCTTTGAAGGTTATAGCCCTTGAACCAGATCTCTTGATTTACTCATCTGAATCTAACTGATTTGGAATCAGTCCAGTTATCTGCTATATATGTGTACTAATGAAATTAATAGAACTATAGGCAAATGCATAGTAAGAGTATGAAACATGAAACAATATGTGTTGAAACGTATATATGTGTAAAAGAGTACACTTTTAAGAGATAGAGAATACCACAGCATTCCCAATTTGTTTCTAGTAGCAGTAAAAATAGCAGAAAATTATTTTTTTACAAATAAATAAATTTGCTAGGAAAACTGAAAAGCTTTTGTTTGAAATTAGACTAGTAAGCTAAAAGTAAACGGGAGAGAGATTTTTTTCATCCCTGAAAAAAAAAAACTTAACCGCTGCCTGTTGAAGAAAATTTGTATTTCTTTGCAAATTGTATGTTGGATACATATGACATAACACATTCTGCCTTCTCCCTCAGGTTCTCTCAGGTTACACGATAATATTTAACAACCAAATCACCCTTCCTCCCTTTCAACTTTATTTTCCTGCACATTATTTTTCCACTTAAAATAAAACTAGCATAGTTAGTGGATTACTACAGTTAATGAAGAACAAAATTCTGCTTCGTGTTGCATGAATTTAAGATAATTTTGTGTAGATCATATGAGTTTTAATTGTTCTGACTTTAAACCATCTATAAAAGCTTTTGCTGTTTGAAGACTGATCTTAACTGTGGAACTGGTAAGTGTGCGGGAGGGACTCAACATATTGCTCCTCCACTAAGATTTTTGTCCTTCCTGGTAGATTTTTCTCAGTATTCAGTGATTTTGCTGAACTCCCTCAGCACCAGCATCTTGATCTGCAGAGCAGCTCTCATCCTTCCTAACCTGTCACCACCGCTCTAATCTGTCCACCCTGACCTTCCACCTTGCAGTGAACAAGAGCTTAGGCAGGCGTAGTGCTGTAAGCCGATAGTGCCCCTGGCTTGGGCTGAATGAAAGGAAAGGAAGTTGTTCCATATGCATTTGCTGTGGATTAGCGTATTGGCTTACTGTTACAGAGAAAGCCTGTTAGACTCCTTTGGGTCCTGCATGTGCATGGGAAACACCATTCTAACTTGCTCTTTGTATCGGAGGTAAGACTATAGGAAAAACAGGAAAGAAACCCAGTCTGAGGAAATTTAAAACTGTTTCTAAAAATAGGCTGGATTTGTTTGTCAACACTGAATATCAGATAAGACTGTCTCCTAGCTTTGTTTGGAAAAGAAAGTTTTATAAATACATTTAATCAACTTAATTTATTTCAAAGTTTTGGACTTCTGGTTTTTGTTGTAAATATGATCAAGCACCTTTGTGTTTTTTTAAGCAGTGAGAAGTTGAACTGTTTTCAAACAAGTAAAAAGCATCAGAAAAATTTTGCAGCTTTTGCACTTTATTAAATTGGCAATATGAATTGTTCCATGTTCCATGTTCTGTGTTATGGTAATGATTTAGGCATATGTATAAATATGGGTAACAAATAATATAAAAAGGCATTCATGCACAGAAAGGTAAAAAAGTATTATATTAGAAAATGTGTTTTGCCGGCAGATTAGTTATATCATAGCAGCTAGTTAGGAAACTCAGACCGACTGCTGATTTGTTAACTTGTTGGTTTTTTTTCTTAGAGCAATAAAACACTAGAGCAGCTTTAAGTTTAATGTATGCAAAGAAAATCAAGAGAGAACTGAAGATCAGAATGAGTGAGGTCTAGCTTTTCTACCTCAGTAGCTTTGAATCACAGCCAAATAATGGATTAAATGGCCAGGACATCGGCTTAGTGTTACGTAACATATTGTGAGAATTTATCAGGTTGGCTGCGAGGCTACAAGCTTAAAATAAATAAGGGAACACCAGCTTCTGTTTTAAAATTACTAAATTTTTATTTCCAAGGCAACATTTTTAATACACTATGGTTTTAGAGTAAAAGCTTTAGAAAATCATTTTACATTAATCTTATTCAGTTTTTTTTTCTCCTCTGTATTTAAAAGAACTTTATGTGGTTTTGTTCAAAATATGTAAATGTAAACATATGCTAAACAAAGGTTAAAAAGGGAAAAAAACCTGCATATGTTCCTTTAGTACTAGACTGAACGTAATTTCTGTATTTTCTTCTATTTCTATCAAGTCTTTTATTGCTAAGAATGCTTTGCATATGATAGAAACTAATTTTGTGATTTATGACATTTTGTGAAATATGGAACATGTACTGTGTTTTATATTTTTAAGTATTGCATTTAACTGTCCTTAGTTTTGCGACAGAACCAGTATTGTAAATTTCAGGGAGCTAGTATCCATGCATTACTAAAACTGTGAAAATATTTTTCAAAACATTCTTAAAACTGTCATCTATCCCTATTATTCTGTGCTATATAGCTTGTCTTTTGGTGCAAGAATTTTTATAAGGAAAGATATCCATGTTTGCTTGTTATAAATCATTCGTCAGAATGTTTCAGAATTTACATTGAAATGAAATGAGGGAAAATGCACTACTGTTTTCTTCAAGTATCTTCAGTAATACTTGCACTAATCTATATTCTTAAAGAATAAGATTTAAAATTTTGGATTTAAAGTAGCTGACATCTCTCATATATCAACTAACACTTTAATAAAGGTCCATCCTATTTGCATAATGAGGGACATTATCACCTCTGCTGTCAAAACACAAGATTGTTTTCCCTTCAGAAATGAATTAGCTGGCCTACTTAGCATACGTAGGTACAGAAAGGTTCATTAACTTACTGATTTAGGTAATTCTTCATATTAGAGGGTGAGTGATATTTAAAACTAGAGACACCTAATTCCATTACAAATTTTGGCAATGTGTATTTCAGTCCTTTTCTTCGTTTCTTGATATATCAGTAGGTTTGTTCATAAAAAGAAGCCTTTGAATTAAATTATTATTTCTCTATGCATTAATTATTTTATAGATGCAGTAAATTTTTATTACAATTTACTTGTACACTGAATTATAATAAGGATGGTTGGTCAGCTCCATATAATAACTTTCATCTAGTTATCAGTTTTGTAATAACGTTTGATTTCCTTTCTGTGTTTAGCAGGAACGGATGCAGGGGACTGTGAACTGAGTAGTGCAAGTGCTGAAGAAGGAGGTTTGTTTTGAGGAAACGGGAAAGAGGAAGACTACAGAAGGGAAAAATACGTAATTTTAAGGAAGAAGGAGAGAAAAAAAAACGGGGACTATGGGGAGAAAAAAGATTCAGATTACAAGGATTATGGATGAACGTAACAGACAGGTGAGTAGCAAAAATACTGTATTTGAACATCATATTATATTACTAAGATTACTTATTTTCATAAGTGATTAAAAAGTTAATAACTTTGTGTACATATACCTACATATAAGTATACATATACACAACATATGGAAGACTATCAAAGAAAAAGCACTTTTGGAAGCAACCAGAAACTTCACACACAGTTTTTTCAAGTTTAGTGACATGCGTAGTTAGGAATTTATTACTTGAGGCCTTGATTCTACAAAGATTGATGTGTATGCTCTACTTTGGGCCCCCTCTGCACTCGCTGTTACTTCAATGTGTAGTATACATGGTTAGGCGCAACTGCAAGTTGTTAGAGGATACAGGCTTTTAGTACTGTATTTTGTGAACTATTATAATACGAGTTTATTTGCAGGAGGACTTGCATTTAAACTCATAGATCCAAATTATTTATGTTTCTACATGCTTGCAGTGGTTTTAGTTTTACCTCCTTCATATACAAATGGCACTACTTCATAAAAAATCTCATCTTTTCCTGTCTGAATTTTAAAAAGAATTTGAGTAGCCTAACACATTCTAAACCCCACATTCGATAATATTGGCATATTGTAGTTATGAAACAAAGTCTCTGTTCCTGATGCTGTGGGTAAATAGGTGTAGCAGGACTGGTTAATTAATTAAGAGTACTGCTTTAGATAAAATGGCTAAGTATCTGTCACATATTATCAACACTATCTCTGCTACTTAAAATATGTTCATAAATTAGAGAAACTGCTTTCCTGTTTTCAGAAAAATAAAATTCAACAATTGGCATCTTAAAATCAGGGGGAAACTGCTGCTGTTTACATTTGATGTAAATGGATGGATGTTGTATTGAAACTGGAGATTCACAAATGTGAGAAACTCTCCAAAAAATTATTTAACACTATGATGAGTGTTCTTCATACATGTGCCTGCTATTTAGGAGTACCTGTCAGTAGCTGTTTTTTAAGGAGTTGATACTGACTTACTATTAATATATTAGTTCTATTCATTTGATCTATAAATTTATTCATATATTCAGATTGTTTTTCAAGAAGTTATGTTGTTAGTCTTCAAGGATTTTATAAAGCCATAAAAAAACTCAGCCTAGGCATAACAACAAATTATAATCTTTAAATATGCTTGCCAAGAATTTTTAAATCTTGTAATGTTAGTAGTCACTTGTGTTCTCCATGGCAGAAAATAATGTATAAAAGCGAAATTATATTTATGATGGATACATTTGGTATTTTCCCTAAAGGTTGCCTATAGCTGTGGGCAAAGTCAAAACGCAATAATTCTATCAATATAAAACCATCACCATATTTATTTCAATTGGTTTATGGCTTAGAATTGAAATTGAATTTGAAATACCGAACCAAAGTTATCGTTAAACATTAAGACCGTAGTTGTTTGGAACTTTCCCATACTACCATGGTTTCTTTTAGAAGTGAACCTGAGTTATTTTGTAAATGATACTACAAAATTTTGTGGTTAGTAACATTAGTTCATACAATAGCTTCAGTGTCAACTTGCTTACTCAAATACAGGATTTACAGAGAACTTAATCCCCAGTTTTGCCCAAGAGATATCTTTCAAGAGGCTAAATTTACTTTAAAAATGAAGATAGCTAGTATTTCAAGTCATTCACAGTAGAGTTTCAAGACCTCTAGCACAGCTTTCAGAACTAGCAATTATGAATAAAACTGTAACACTAGAATACTAACAACTATAGTGTTAGCGCAGGAAGTGTTTCTCTTGCTAGCATTTGATAATATCCGTCATGTTGATTAGTCACTGTGAGGCTGAACGTATAGATTTACATTACTTTACGCTCCACATAGTATAATTGACTTGATTTTGCTTCTTATTTCTACTAATATATTGAAATATAATTTAGAAAATGTTTTTACTGGTTTCATCCTCTTCGCATTTAGTGCCCTGATTTAAAGCTCAGTGAAGCCAATGAAAAGGTTTCCATCGATTCATTTGGACTGTGGGATCAGGCTTTTTAGTTGTAGAGATATATATGTGATTAAATACAACTGGATTTTCACTAATAGCTGATTGATCTTTTAACAATTTCTATGAGATGTACTCTTTCACAAGCCATACTGTTTCTTAAAATATAATATATTCCATGATCTATTGCTGCTTCAGTGAAGCTGCATCATTTTGTTTTCTAACTTACACACTTCCAGTAATCTTAAAATAGTAAGTGATTGATATTCCTTTTTTATATATATATTTAATGACATAAATTTATTTGAATGCACAGAAAAGATTAAAAGGTTGCACTGGAAAAAAAAAAGGTTAAAAGTTTTTGATTGATAAAATTAAGATAGCAGCTGAAGCACGGTTCCACAAAGCTTATTTGTAACTCCATTTACCATGATATGGATGGAGACTGATTTCTTTCTTACTACCTCACCGAAAGATGTTTGCAAGAACAGCAGCAAATCTGTTGACTTGAAACTGCCTTATTGTTGCTTATATTCAGACTCTGTGTGGTTTCACAATACAAGGCATGTTAGAGGGGAATATGATATACATGGATAGTGCATCCTCAGCTGTTTCCAAGCACGTAAAGTCTCTGCAGGACAGCCCATGCAGGGAAAAATAAGTGGAACACATATCGAACAAGGGGATGTAGCAACAGTTTAATTCTTCTGCCCTCTCCCAGTGTGAAGGTGATCTGCTTGGATAACAGAGTTTTTGCAAAAGAGTTTAAGTTGTTACAAGACCTGTGGAAGGTGATTTCTGTTCTTGCTTTTCCGCTCATTTGCACAGTGTACTGACTAGCTATTTATGTTAACCATTGACTGGAGTGCTTGTTCTAACAGTATAACAGCTGTTTTCTCCACATTACTGTCTGCTATGTTAGGAGACTCCCTTACTGTTCAAAGTGCTTGTATGAGTGGATTGGGAAGGACAAAAATAGTGCTGACCTCCCTTCAAGAGAATTTCTTCTGAGCAAGTCTAGTTGGTTGGATTTGTGTGCTTTAGTGACCATATTCATAATAAATGGAAGTTGAAACTGTCCAGAGTCAGATGTCTGGCTGCAAATCTCATAAAAATGTGCAATATGGGGATATGAGCTGCACTTTTCCAAAAACTATTTGGAATTTTGACATTTTGGGATAAGTTAAAGGAAAACTACTGCAACCTAGACATTAGAGGCCCAGTCCTTTTACCCTGGACTGCGTAAGAGCTCTGTCATTGACTTCAGTGAGCATAGAATTCAGGCTTTTAACTAGGATGAGCCATTAATTTAATGCTGCTTCATGTGGGCTGCCAGTTGGCTGCATTTTCCTGGCCCTCGTAATTACCCTGTGGTGACAAAGGTGGCAAGGATGTTTGAATCTTGCGTGAGTGATCACAAGTTCTCTTTGGTTGTGAAGGTTTCAGAAAAGTCCATCTGAAAAATTCCTTTTCACTCTGCTTTTAGCCACAGGGAGAAGGAGTATGAATAACTACCAGGGCTAGAGTAAATGTGTATTTATTTGTGTGGTTTAGTTACTATCATGATAGTAAATGGAAATGTGAACTCTCAAGAGAATCTTCTTGTAAGCAGCCAATGTAACCAGAGACTTTCTTTTTATTATTACGACACTGGATAATGTAGTCTTCATAAATGTGGAATGAATCTGTGGTGGTGTTGCTCAGGCTCATGAGATTGTGGTAGCCTTGTCAACAGCCCATTCAACTAGACTGCGTACATGATATTAGTTGCACCACCAATAGAACTGATAGCCAAAAATATTAGCCCTGACATCTGATGTTGGAAGCTCCTGACAGCTACGAGTTCTTTGTGCAGAAATTTCAATTGGGCAGATTGGAGAAGGCTGCTGTGAAGAATTCTGGGTTGTTTTAAAAAAAAAAAAAAAAAAAAAAAAAAGGAAAAAAAAAGAAAAAAGAAAAGCAAAGCAAAGAAAAAAAAAGAGAAGAGAAAAGAAAAGAGGAAGGGCATTTGCAAAAACATAGGTGAACTTTATTTTCATGTGTTTTTTTAATTGAAAGAAATAATTCAACTAGCCCTGTTATGGTCAACATATGAAGGAAAAATGGCATTCATCCACCTCAGAAAAGTCCTTGTATTTTTTCTACCTGTTTTTCATCAGTTTGAAATATTTTGTTAGTTTTAATGAGGGCCTTTTGTAGTCTGCTGTAGACTGGGATCATCTGAAACTCTCTTTGCAACAGTCCAGGCAAGGCTGCCCAGGCCTAAAATAAATAGGTGTAATGATGTAAGTGATATTGTATTACTGTTATACAATGTCACTTACAAAATATCTCATTAAATCCATGGTCTGTGAGCTAAATCCAGAGGTACATTGACCCAGAAAAGAGGGCATATTGACCCAATGACATCCTGGTATCGGGTCTAGAAGTCTATCTTGCTTGTAATCCACTGTTTTTTCTAGTTACTGTTAAGAAATATCAGGTCTTATATGGCAATCCACCATTTTTTATCCCTTTGATCATCTTGATCATTAGTGCTGCAATTTTTTTCTTGCGTGTGCAGCATGCTATTGGCAGAATCACAGTTAAAATTGAGTTCAGTTTAGCTAGTGATTCTACGTACTGTCTAAAACATCTCTTTCAATTTGTAATGACCTGCTGGGAGCTTAAGTGTTATTAAATACCATAGGAATCGCACATTTCAGTATTAAGGTGCTTAAATAGTAAGACACCCTTTTTAAAGTATCATGTCTGTGTAATCCGGGGGGGTACAACAGTAACAAACACTTGCTGTTTAACTTTTTCATGCATGGACTTTTTATCATTTTTTGATTTGAGCAAATCTGTAAAGCTATAAACCAAGACTGACTGCAGTTATCAGCTCAATAGAGAACAAATTAAAGCAGATAAGTAAAGTGAGGTTATGGGGCAGGGGAAGAATATCCTGGAGGGAAATGACCATTTGCAGGAAGACCTAGATTTGTTCTACTGACTTCGATACCTTATGCTGCTAGTTTCAAAACTAATTTCAGCTTCATGTATCTATTTTTATCTGTGTTTCAGCTCTATTTAAAAGGAAAGAGTAAGAGACTATCGTCTGAATCAGAAACTCCCCTGTAGAAAGAGAGAAGAGCCTTGTGTGTTAGTGCTAACATGAGCCCAAGTTAGATAGAAAACTTTTTCCCACCCACTTCCTGATATTTTCAGTCTTCCCTCATGGGATGTCTTAATTTTATCCAAGATCTGAGATTTTATGATTTTTTTCCCCCAGGGAGATGTTTTCATATGAAAACGTAACTGCTTAACTATGCAACTAAGCATCATTCTGTTCAATGAACCTTTGTCTTAAGCATCACATGCTTTATATCTTTTACATATTTTAATTCCTTCTCTTGCTTACGTTAAATTGGACACAGTAAGACATATACTTGGAATACAGCATTACAGTTAGGCCTTGGTCCTGTTTTTTTCCAGAGGTAAAGTTAGGTTTCTGAAAGCAAAGAATACACCCAAGCTTTCATGACTCTTAAATTGTAGTGATCTGTACAACGCTGGCAGCCCTTTTCATGTTACGCCAGACTATCTGAGAAGCAAAGTTTTAAGAGAGCTGCTGAACTGAACTGTGAATTTCTAGAATATATTATATTTAAGGTTAAGTGTGCATGTATTACAAATGTATGTTCTGAGCATAATTTAGAGTGAATTAGCATAAGGTAAATATTTAGGTCAAATTACTTTTAATTTGAAGTATGAGCAAGAAGCCTAAATAAAAAGAGTGCAGTAGTGAATGAGGCATCTGCCAACACAGCAGAGCTGAAAACCACTGCAGACACAGGCACAGCCTTGCTGTCTTGCAAGGAATGGTTTGGAAAGCCCTGGGGGAGAAGGAGCTGGAGGTGGGAAGCAGAACTGAAGCCATTGTGGAGAGGAAGAAGTTACACTCTTCCTGTTATGACAGGAAATGCAGACAAATGTGCTTCCTGACCATTTGCTCAGCAGGGAATGAAATATTCTTTGACCTTTACCTTACGAACATTTTAGCAGCACAGAACTAGTAAACATGTTTTTTACCCTAAACATCTATTTGTACCTGCCAGAACTGGCGATAGCACACCGAAAAAAAATAAGTTGGCTTTCTTGTATATTGTATTAGCTACTGTGGTTTTGATGATGTTTTTTGCCTAAAACACGTACGTATCTGTGCATCTATATATAATGGACTTAATCTTATCTCTCCGATTCAACAAAAGGAAATAAAGTGTCAGAGATTAACCATTGTTATTCTTGCATCCCTGTCTGGTTTTAGATCTTAATTTGTAAATTAAAGCATGAAGCATATTGATACTGCCTAACTTGCTAATTTCTGAGTTGCTGTATCATCTGTTGATTAACACATCTTCCTATTATCCCTCCTGTCTTTACTTACAAAGAAAAAATTCATATGAAGGACCCACCATCATGTGTTGGATTTGGACAGATTGAATAATATCACTATTTTAAGTATTTGATCTGTTATTTATGTACTAATATCCTAAAAATGGAGTGTAACACACAAGTACAAAAACATTTTTTTTTTAATTACAGATTAATCATGAACATCTTATTTGTTATAGCTATAATTTTAGGGCATGCTGCCTAGAACTCCTCTTTATCTGGACTGTTCAGCAAGTTGTAGCTCAATACGCTTGAGGCTTTCCAGGACAATAGCTCTTTTACCAGCATAAATCACTGCTGTCTCATCCCTCTAAGTTGTGCTGGAGGGTTGTAAGAACATGGAAGCAGGCTGCTGAAGGTCCTTCACTACTCTTTAAAGGCTCTTTCATTTAATATGTCATGCCCAGCTATTGCATAAAGGAAGGTTTTTCTAGAGCGAATCCTGCAGTGAGGGTGACTGTAAAGATTGTTGCAGCCAGGCCTCTTCATATGACAGAGAGATCTAAACAAAAATCAAATAGGAGGAAGGGGAAGAGAGAATATGACAAGAGCTGTTGTCTCTCCAGTATTTATTTGGAGTTTCAACGTACGATGGGATTATGTGCCTGGCAGTGACATTTTAGTCAAGAGGCCCTTGGTTTACACATGGCCAATTTGACTTTATTTTGTTTGAAGTTGGGTAGGTTACTCCTATTTGTCATATACATCATATCTACCATGTTTGCTGTAGTCTCTGTGTCAGAAATTTAGACATTCCAGGTGAAATAGGGACGAACAGAACAATATTTCCTCTTGACCAGACCGTGTATCAGATATTTCTGTGCATCAGGGGTCCCTGTTTTTCACTAGTCACTCATACATTTGTAATGGCAGGAAATGTATAAGGGAAGGTTTATGTGCAAATGCCCTGTTTCTCTCATTTTCCTTTGTCAGTGGCATGTATCTTTATAATCAGGATAAGGAAGAAGTAAAGAGAACACTTATATTTTGCCACTGGCTGGACTGAGTTGCTTGAAAGATCACAGGACTGCTACTTTGAAAACGTAAAATGTTAGCACATACGCTGTGACTGTTAGTGACAAATATGGAGTGCTGTTATGGCTCAGCCTCTCGGAGTGAGTGAGACTTCAGAAAAAGTTCTAGAAGGACCTGAATTAAAAACAAAAATAAAATAAAATGAAATAATCCCGAACTAACTCCCACCAAAAGATACAGAAAGAAACAAAGGCTACATTGTGACAAAGATAAATAATGTATCCTGAAGGCTGTATTCATTATATGGAAGCATTTATGGCTGCTTCTGTTCCTCCACTGATATATTAACATCTATAAGAAGTATACAATTCTTGTGAGAAATTTAGCTAAATAAAGACTACTACCAGTGGCCAGTATCACCATTTACACACATGCACGCACACATTTAAATTTCAGTTTCATCACATGAAATAATTTATATTCTCAACCAAGCAACATTACCTTGTAGTTTATTTAGTTTAAGTAAATTTTGCTTGCTAGCGATTAAACAAGAAACTCTGCTCTGGGCCAAATTACGGTCTGCATGGAGCACGTCACAGTGTGTGGTATGCACACTTGAATTCAGGCTGTCTACAGCCCCAGTTATAGACATTGCAATGAGTAGTCCGTGAACCGTCTCTCAGAAGACTCCTGCAGCTTTATGCATCAAAAGCTAGTTGAGAGGTGTTTCCATGGTTTTGAAGAAGAGCCAGAGTTGAAGTGCAAAAATGTCCTTTTAACAATCCTCTTGTGTCAATGCCTTTCCTTTAGCGTGCAGTGGGTTTCACCTTTAGTTAGAATTTCATCCAAAATGCATGAAAAGCTCACCTTGATTTATATCAAGGAAGTTGGAAGCTTGCTACTCGCCTGTTTTTTGGGTTTGTTTTTTTTGTTTTAGTTTTTCCAGTACTTGAAAGCAGCATCTGATTTGCTCACAGCCTACAAAGTTATCAGCATTTGTACTTCTTCATATACAAAAATGCTGCAGGCTTCAGTAACCTACCTTCTTGATACCGCCGTTCCTGTTACCAGGGCAGTTTGGCTCTTAAATGTTTAAAAATAACCTTTAAATAAGTAAAATAACCATAGGGCTAAGACAAATATAATAGCGTAGTAGGTTTTCAGTTAACATGAAGGAATGGAATTAGGTTATTTTTTTGTATGTTTCAGAGGTAAATGTGGTACTCTCCGCACACTGCTCTTTTTGCAATGCATATAAAACTACACATAGAAGCGCCTCATAACGGTATTTAGAAATTGTGTCAGTGTTTCAGACCTTGTACTTTGTATACACATGCTTAAAAAGGTTTTAAAGACAGTTGAATGCTGGCCTCTCATCTGTTGTACTTCCTCCATCCACTCCACTTCTATTCTGCCCAATTCTCACGCTGTCATTATAAAATACTATATCCCCAAAAGAGACAGACTTCCTAAATTGCCTATCATTCTCCTAAAGAGGAGAAAATTTGTGAACTGAAAAACACCTACAAATTAGCAGTGGTTTAGACAGCAGGAGTAATTAATGATATCTTGACTAAAATTGTCAGGAAAGAACATGTAGCGATTTGATTCTTGCTGCTGAAAAAATGTTAAACATTAAACAGATATTGAAATGCACACACTTGTTTAGATGTCCTTTTTTAAATATGTTGATGAATCGTCTCACTGTAAGTGCATTTAGTTTCTGTCTCATGAGTGTTCTTTATGTCAAATGACAAAATAACATTGTCCATTGTTATCATCACTGGGAACTTTGGACACAACATATAATAAATAGTAAGACTGTGTGACCATCTGGATTTTTTGGTACTGTAGCTACAGCTACTCAAAAGCTTGTGTTCATCTGGATTGTGTGTGTCTTGTTCATTCTCAGTACTGAGTCGGTTCAAGTGTGGTCAGAGCTTCATAAGTGTAGGTTGCACACTGCCTTCCACCTAGGCAAAAGAGGCCAAAGGTTTTAAATAATGTATGCTAAATTTACCTGTCAGAATTTACCTCTCAAAATTTCTGCGATACTAGAATATTATCTAGACAATATTTATTAGATACTTTCAGTTCAGGTGAGTGTAGTTAAGATAACAAACGGTTAACAAATTGAGACACCAAAAAATTTAGGTAATAAAGGTGCTGTCTACTTATATTGCTCACAAAAATATTTTGGTGTATGGAAGAGAAGTATATTAATCTTCCTTATGTAACCATGTAGAGGAAAGTATGTAAAAAGATCATTTATCTTTAAATGGCTTGAACGGTATTCTTAAATCTTTTCTGAAGTTACTGACCTTTCACTACACATTTGAAAATACAAATTCACTCCTACTATAAACTGTTGTGCAATCATGATAAATTTACATATATATATGTGTAACATGGATATGTAAAGATAAGCCACAATGAATGGCCTATTTAAAAAGTAATATTCCAGATCACCATAGAAACGGTAGTAGATATAATTGTTTTTAATGCATTTATCAGCAGTAGCAAAAAGCATTATCTGATAGATTTAGAAAATGTTAGAAAGATCAAGGAGTTAAATCAAATTCAGAGCAATTAAGATTATATTTTACAGAAAGAAAAAACAGATCTAGCTGATTTGTTGTTCTTTTTTCGGCTTTCCACAAAAAGGAACTCTAACCAGTATCATTCTGGTGATAAGTATTATGAAATAAGTATGTGCTATGCAGCACAGCTGTGTGGTTATTCTAAATGTTCAGGAGCACCTAACAGTAAACACAAACAGTGGCTTTAAAGATATTTCTGTACTGGAGTGTACTTTGATGGTAAGAAGCTGTAACATGCTCAATTCTGAGGTTTCTGTGCAACAGAAACCATACTGTACAGAGACACTCCACCTACAGCACTGTGGTCAAAAAGTTGATTGAAAGGCATTTTAGATGCAGAAAAATATGTTGAGTTAGTACATTTTATTTTCTGTATGTTTAGCTTTTTCTAAAACATGCTTATATATATATATGTTTCAACAAATGCATTGCAGTTTTCTGTAATCAAACATTAAAGAAGTGTTTGAAAGACTAGGGTTTTTTTCAGAATTTGAATGAAGTTTTGTTGCCTATCTTGTTATTCATTCCAAATATCAAAAGCCATTGAGACAGACAAATTTAGAAAGAGCTTACTATCAATTATGCATACTTGAGACCAGTGCTGTGGAAAGTGCGTTTTTAAAATGTTTGAATAATTGTATTTAATGGTAATCCATCTTTCCTTAACAGTACGTTGACAGAGGCTAAAGAGATTGAAATGACAATAAAAGGAATAACATTCAGTATACATTTGGGAGAATAAATGTTCATAGTATTGTCACAGAGCCTCATCTTTCTGAGATGGACTAGCAAATAGGGATTAGCAATACTTAAAGGTCACGTTTTCCATAGCCTGACGTGCTGGGTTTTAAGGTAGTCTGGGGTCTCAGTTAGCATTAACTTG
This sequence comes from Cariama cristata, assembly GCF_000690535.1. Classification (NCBI taxonomy): domain Eukaryota; kingdom Metazoa; phylum Chordata; class Aves; order Cariamiformes; family Cariamidae; genus Cariama; species Cariama cristata. Next base: position 92,224 of record NW_009605644.1, on the reverse strand, counting down.
CATTAGGAGTGTGACAAGATAAACAGCAGCCATATGAACCATGTACAGATGAATCTTCTTGCCTCAGCGTGAAAGTGCGGAGGTGCTACTGCTTATGGGTATTAAGGAGTGGTAGCAACAAGTGCAGGATTAGGCAGACCTATAAACTTGGTTACATGCCTGTCCTTGACATATTAAATACCTTGACTAAATTTTATTAATAATAGGCTTAGTAAAACTGTATTTTCGTCTTAAAAATTCTTGTACTGAAGAAAAAAAAAAGAATATTATTAGAGAAAAAAATAAATGTAAAAAAAAATCACAGTCATTGTATACACTTAATGGAAATCGCATATATGAAGAAACAGAAGAGGGAGAATAATTTAACCATACAATTAGCTTAAACAGCCTATAGTAGTTTCTTATTCTGAGTCACATATCTTGCTGGAACTTGTAAGCCACTGCAGAAAAGAAGAGGCAAAAAAAAAAAAAAACAACAACAATTTATTTGATGTGCAGGTCTTTCGTTGTCAAAACAGTCCCTGTGGAAAATTATGGTTTGGTTCAGAGTAACAATATTTTTCATACTGCCTAGGTTTTGCATGATGTCAGGGCATTAGCTGGCCTACTGAGAACTTATAAGCACATCCTGATTTTTTCCTATATAGTATGACCCAAAGTCCTTTGTACTAAAAAACGCCAGTTCATATTTCTAAGCATCTAATTTGAAATGAAATGAAATATGCTATCTCTGTGTTTAGAAAAGACCTTGTTTCAAATGTGGTATTTGTTGCTGGCCAGCTATTGTTTGTTCTTCTTTCATGCTTTATAATTCTCATTTCTCACATGAGTATTTGAATTTTTAACACTAGATATTTCTTCAAAACTATTGTGAGCATGTTTATATGAACAGCCTGTCTCTTTTACACTACTTAACTGCTGTATGAAATAATTTCTTCACTAAAAATCCAGCAGGAGGTTGGGGGCATGGAGTCAAAGTCAATCACTATCAAAAATACGAATTAACTGCACATGTTCAAACTATTTACAGCTGCAGATCTGAGGTGCAGTTTTAAAATATTGATGGGAAAGATGTATGCAGTATAAAGAGTATATGAATTTAAAAGTTACAGAGAAAGGTGCAGTACCAACACTTCGTAGTGCTACTTAATGAAAACGTCCCATGCTCTTTACCTGTACCTAAAGTTTTGTGCAGTGAGAATTAGGTATATTTCCTCACTTACATAACACACACATACACTTATATTCTATTTTGGAACTGTATTTGTATTTGTAAATATTACATTTGCCTTGTGAATGTGTCCAATTCAAAAACTACAGCAGTCACATATTATATTTTTTTTTTTAAAAAAGGAGGACTATAAAGACCAGCTTGAGGATTTTTGCCAGACCTTTTTTTCTTTTTTTTTTTTTTTCCCAGGTGACATTTACAAAGAGGAAATTTGGGTTAATGAAGAAGGCTTATGAGCTGAGTGTTCTGTGTGACTGTGAGATTGCTCTGATCATCTTCAACAGCACCAACAAACTGTTCCAGTATGCCAGCACTGACATGGACAAAGTGTTGCTGAAATATACCGAGTACAATGAGCCGCATGAGAGTCGAACGAATTCGGATATTGTTGAGGTAAGATTTTGTGTTCTGTGGGGATTCTTTTTTTACTTTGCTCTGAGACAGAGGTACTCAAAGTGAGAGGCCCGATCATCTTTCTCGAGGGTTGTAGAACATACCCTGGAGGTGACAGCAGAAGGAGAGCAGAACAGGGACAACGGAGTGTTGGGTTGGGTGTTGGAGATGGTGCAACAGAGACTGAAGGAAATCCATGTCCTTTGTGAGCTGTAAGTTTTATCCTGCTGAGTCTCACAGGCTCAGCAGAAACCCCTACGATGGGATCTCTGGCTCCCTGTCATCCAGCTTTCTGTGCCGCTTTGTCCCTTTGTCCCGTTAGTCCTCTCCATGCCTTGGCCACTACCTCCCAGCTGAACCTGCCCCATGTCTCCTAGTCGCTCCTGGTGACGTGCTTTCCAGAAAACATTGTGTGCCTTGTCTCCTCACTCCAGAAGTTATAATGTCCTCCATCCAGGAGGAAATGAAAAATACATTGTAAAAGATGTGGAAGAAAAAGATTTAGAATCACTGCTTTAAGGCATTTGACTGACTTGTTTAACATTTTTATTATTTGCAGAGGAAGGAGGTTTAATAAAATGCAAGAAAAGTAGTTTGCTTAGGAACTGCCCAATATCAAATGTTTCAGCTACCTCACACAGGATGTTGTTACTATAATATAACAGTATCAAAGCAATACTATCAGAATGCTAGACACACCTTGTAATTATTTTTTTAAAAACTATATAGGGCAAGTTTTATTTACAATTACTGAAAATTATTAATTAAATTTTAAGGTTTTCAATTTTATTCTTCTAATATTTGCAGAAAAGTCAATTTACTTTACAATCACATTAGGATTCAATCCATGCAAAATAAATGAAGCTTTCAATGATTTTGTTGTACGAGCAAAATACTCAGAGTGATATCTAAAAAATCGATTATGTGACTTATGCAACTCCTGTTTTCAAAGCACCTAAATGATGAGGCATCTAACGGTATCATTTTTAAAAGTATTGAAGGGATGAGGTCCTATCTTAAAGATCAGTGAAAATTTATTCATAAACGCTACTGCATACCTTGGCCTGTACACTTCGGTTATTTCAGATCTTTTTAAAGGTGTTAGTTTCAGATTTTTAAATATCCTGGATGTTGTCCGAAATGAGACTTTGGTGCTTTTTGGAATCTTCACCTGACTTAGTAATGTATTTGAGACTAGCAATGGAAGAAAGTAAGTGTGAGAATTACGTATAAAATGTTTGTGATGGAGAAAAAATACTGTATAAGACACATTGTTACACTTGTTACAAGGTGTCACAGTCACACCACCATAGATTGGCAAAGACTGCAACCCAGGAATATATATCACTTTTCTGTCTATCCTTATGTCAACATATTGGATGATACTGGTTTGCTTCCTTTGTGATCTCCCAGCAGATTTTCTCCCCCATTAGGAGAGGATGAGGTTCTGACAGCAGAACAAAAATTTATGTGAGTTAAGACTAAGAGGAAAGTAGATAATTTCTTCCTCCTCTCCATCATCTCTTTTCCTCTCTTACTTCAAATCTCCTATACAGACATGAAGCCTTTCCTGTCACCTAGCCCTGGTAAACCCATGTCCTGTCCAGCAGAGTTCAAATTCTGTCCCCAAAATAATGCCCTGTCCTCTTTTAGTGGCAAAAAGCCAGAATATTCTTAGCAGGAAAAGTTTCCTGTGATATCTTTACTTCTTCCTGCAGGCTTTCTTGTGGGAATAGGTGAGTATGCCAGTAGTTACGGATTTATTACTTGCCTCACAATGAATGAATGCTTTTGATCATGAGGACTATGGTTTTTCAAGAAACTTGAGTGAAAATGTAAAATTTAAAATAGTGTCTATTTTGTTGTATCTTTGAGATTTTCAGAGAGAGCACCCAGCAAAGTCCCTTTCCTGCAAAAATAGTGGGCCAGTTTGGATAGGCTGATAGGAAATTTTGCATGCAGACATGTAATTTTCTAGCTATACCAAAAATTTGATGGGCATTCCTTTTTGGTCCTCTAAAAGGAACCAATAAAAGTAGATAATTGAAATAAACATTATTGGAATTGAGTAATCAGCAATAGGCAGAAAAGGCCAAATTAATTGCATGTTTATAATTTTTCCATATGTTCTGTCAGCTCTGAATTCAGTCATTTGATCATTTTGCTGTTACGTTTTTCACTGTTCTGCATGTCATGCAAAATACTTAAGCCACGCCAATGTCAATCCTGTTTCAGGATCAAAGGAGTACTTGTGCAGGGTGTAGGTTTTGAACAAGGGTTTCATATTATCGTGCCTTTACTTGGTAATTAACATCACAGTTACAAGTACAATACAAGAATAGAGCCCATGAAAGTATGCAGTCTGAGAAATGGCTTGACTCTTCGTGTAGTTTGGATATATTTTTAGATACAGGATATAAATCTGCCACACAATTAAATATTTAAATTGATCAGTTAAACTGACTACATTACACGTATTTAAGGAGTCCATTTTTTTTTTTTCGCTTTCAGACAGCTAGATTTCACATTTACAATTTTTTAATCTTGTTCTTCCAGAGCAATCAACAGCAGCTGAGAATCAGACAGTATTATTAAATCTGATCATTTTCAACTAAATGACTGTTCAGTAACTATATTTCAGTGGAAGAAAAGGGCATAGCTGTGCTCACAGATTTCTGCACAGTATTAGAGAAAGAAAACTTTTTCAGGTAGTCTTATGAAAATTTGAAATATAACTGTCAACCGTCTGAAGATCTTTAATTTAGAATCCAATTTCTGTTCCCATTCAGCATAGTGTTAACTATTTAATTACTTTTTGGTTGTGGTAGAACTGTGTTATCAGTTGTTAGAATGTGATACAACTTCTTTGAAGAATCTGTATTCAAAGAAAATCGAAAGAGTAGGTCTCTAATATGTAGTTAATTACTTTTAAGTTAAACCACTGCTATCCAAATGGAAAAATTACATAAATTTTCATGTAGGTCTGGCTAAAACTGTTAATTTTATTAAGCAAATGTTTTCAGTTTAATTACTGGGATTAATTATATTTAGCATTTCTGAAGGAATGAGTCTTCAGGCCATAATTTGTTATTTGAAGTATTAGAAAACACCAAGTGTCATACATCCAACAAACATTACACTGTTTTTCAAGGGAAAAAATATTTTACATTCATTTTAATACTTGTATTAACTGCAAGCCAAGCAATTTGGTCCTACCCAGCTTATAGGTACATGATCTGATTACATCTGTCATGATGTAAAATGGAGTGGCTAATATTAAGAGAATTGAAGCTCTTTGAGCTCTTTTTGTTTAATGATGTAAACAAATAGGTTATACTTTCTTTCACATGCAGTAATTTTATTTACATGTAATAAATAGAACTGAGATGGTCTTTTCCAGTTGCCTCACTCAAAATGGAGTTCAATAACATGCAATTTAGTATGTCTGAGTTCTTTAGATCACAAAAATTATCTACAGCTGAGTGTGTTTCAGTTATTACCCAGTAAATATGCCATCTGCAGGTAACTAAAAGTCAATGTGTACTTGTGAAGGAGAAAATACTCGCATTCACACTCAAGTTTATCCATTTTAAGCAACAGTGACAATTATTGTGAGTCTTACCAAAATCTGTGTGGAGGTTTTATGATGTGTATTAGTTCTGAAAAAAAATGTCCATTCTGAGACTTCTGTTTAAAATTACCTGAATTCTTAAAACTGAAGCCTTTATGTCCTCACCCACCAAACCACTCACACCACAGTTGTTCATTCAATTTTGCTTCAGTTAAAAAGTGCATGTTGGTTGCTGGATAAAGTAACTCATTTTGAGGAATAGCAGAACCTGTGCCGAGTTCCTTCATCACTGAGGAAAAAAAGATTAATTTCATCTTTATGCTAACTTCCAAATACTGTATGTAAATACCAACAACAATACATTCAGCAGCTGTCATTTAAAATCCTGTGATATAATTGCTAGAAGATTTGTAATTCTTTACTTTAAAATGGGATTAACATTTTCTCTCATTACAAAATCCTATGGCATTTGGTACACAGTCTTTGGTACAGAAGTAGTGGTTTTTTACAACTAGAGTTCCAATCTGTCCTTAGAAGTTTGTCAATACATCCAGTTCCTATCTGCTCTATCAGAAAAACTTAACTCATGAGTTAGTTGTTTAACATTATCAGCACAGTTCTACAGGAGTAGGCAATAATTTTCGTACGGCAATGAGGAAATGGGGAAGAGTAAGTGTCAGAGTTTTACAACAGGCAAGTACATGCATTATGCATTTTTTGCATTTCTTTAAAATGTGGCCAGATCCTCTCCTTGTTTCTGTAGAACAGAAGTGGCTGTGACACTGCCTATTTCAGTGGTTATTTCACTGCCACGCTGTTGTGAGTAACGAGCATCCAGTGCCAAAGCACTGTAAGTCCACTGCTGAGGAGTTCAGAAAGTACATCACCCTTAGATTGTAAGGGACCTGTTTCAGAGTAGGAGGACAGGGAAATGTTTTGCATCTTGGCTGCAAATGTAATTACAACCCTAACCATATTATAGAAATTTGCTGTGGTTCTTTGGCTAAGCCATCAAACCTTTGCTGATTTAAGGTGAAACTTCCTGCCCGTTTTCTCTCTCACCGTCCCTTCTTCCTTGTCACGTCTTTCATGTCAAAGCATCGGCTACTGCCTCAGCTTCAGCAGACCTCTAGTGAATTTTTACTAAGTCCTGGTTTTGAATCTGTGTCTTAGATACTGATACGCTGATCCTCGCTCTGTGTGCACATAAATCATTCCTCCACAAATCACTAACCACTTCATCTTTCAGCTCTTTTTAAGCCCCCAATCCATCAATTTCTTTGACCCTGCTGCTTTTATTGTCCCTCTTTGTCCAACTGGTTTCTATTTCTCTGCTGATTCAGTGGTCACTACCTTTAACTCAAGTTCTACTACTAGTTCAGCCCTTTCAAATTCATCCAATTAAACATATCTTCCATTTTCTGGCCAACATACATCCACCTCCTCAGTTCCCCTCTGCCATACCACTAATCACTGGTACAGAAAAAAAGAGGAACAACACAAACTTCCTCCATTTTTCTCTTTGCTAACTGAGGTTCTGTGTTATCAGTGCCACCAAATCTTCTTTGAATTTTGTAAAGTTCACTGCTTAAAACTGCTACTTTGCATGCATGCACACACATCTGTCTGATCTTTGCAGCTGTCTTTTATCTTACAAGAAACTCCTCCATGACCTTAGTGTCTTTTCCTTTTCTGCAAGATCTCTCTTGTTATCTGCCTTTGGCTCTATTTTTTACTGACAGCTGGCTTCAACTACTCCTTTTTTTTGTCTTTTTTCTTGTTTTTTACACTTAGAAGCAGTTCAGGGTCCTCAACATAGACTTTTACATATGGGAAGATGTCAGCTTCTGCAATACCCTGTCATATCCTTCTGCTTCAATAAAACCTTATCTTCATTTGGCTTCTCAGCTATACATTATCTTACTCTGTGTGGTTTTTTTCCCCTGAATATTTATCAAGTTTACTATACCCTTTCACCCACCTCTCCACTCACTCTTGCAATTTTGCTGTACTCTAATGCACACTAACAGGTCCTACCTCAAAGTACCTACAGCCCTACTTCAGACATGCCACAGTAAGAACAGGTAGCAAAAGCAGGTGATGATGATCCAGTAATGTCATTCTCGACATAAGATATGTCAATCCTGTTTCCATCAAACAATGTTTATACTTCTGGTACCAAGGACCATCTTTTGACCATTTCTGAGGGTCTGCTCATCTTCAACTCATCCTCAGTTTCATTCTTCTTAATCTCTTGCCAATTGCACTCCAGTATGTGTACTTCTTTTTCTGTCTTTGTGTCCCTGAAAGAGTCATTCAGTTGTGCTGTCATTTGTCTCTTGTCTCACCAGCTGCCTTTTCAGTCTGTCTGTTAGGGACCGCTTTTCCATTACATTTGATGCCCCTTCAACCTCTTTTCCCTCTCTGTTCTCACTGAAATTGGGTAGGTTTGGAGAAGCTCACATTGGGTGAACTCTTGCTTTTAGTGATACTGAAGACTTCACCAAGAATTAGCCTGAGCTACTCTAGGAGACTATAATTATCCTAGAGCCATTGTGATAGGGTTACTGGTTGGCCATGAGGGAAAAAAGAAGTTCTGATTTTCAATAATATGTCAGATTTTAAAATAATTTACAAATTATAGATTCTTTTTCACAGATAATCAGCATCTAGCATTGTCTTTTTAACTTGTTTTGCATAGGGTCATACATCTTCATTGCTCTGGTAACTGGTGATGAATCGACCTTTTGCAGAGTATTTTCCCCTCCCCAGTGGACTCCTGTATTTGGTGAGGCAGAATGAACTGAACATAGCAAGAGAGATAAGTGCCATTTGCAGCAGCATTTTCCCCCGAGGGGAAGAAGTGAGCTTGTGGACATGTGAAATTCTCCCTGCAGGTTGCACATTCTTTGTGTTTTACAACACATAGAGACATCTTTACAGACCTTAATGTTAAGATATTAGGGAACAAAGTAATACCAAGCCCTGTGGGGTATGGAATTCAGAATTTTGCATTTGTGTGTGTGTTATTGCTTGTTAAAAAAGCATTTTGCTCTTAAAAAAAAAAGTGTTTAATGAAAACATGCAACTAATGATAGATAACGATGGATACTTCCACAGGTTTGTAGAACTAGCTTGAATTGAAAATCCAATCACTTTTAGTGTGACCAGCAACAGAGTGTTAATAGGCATGAAAGACTACTAAATCTCTTACAGGCTTGAGGGACTTGAGACGTAAAACTCTGTACAGCTTTAGCACATTGGAAGGTTGGAGTTGATGAGAATGGCACTCAGGCAGCAAAAGGTGCATGCATGCGACGTGCTACCTGGGCTGTACATTGTGCCCAAGAGGAATGTCACACTTACTGCATGTTATCCCATCAGTTCTTACAGGTGTGCTGCAGGTCCTATAGCACATGTAGGATTAGTCACTTGGTGTGGAAGTTCTGAATAAGATGAAGAGGAAAAAAAATTCCTTCTGTCAATTATTTCTAAAGGTCACAGAGCTAATGACTAGCTGGGAGGTTAATTAGATTCTGAAAGCCTCTTCATATCAATTAAGACTCTTATCTGTATATTTGTAGTAAATAAGCCCATATAACCCTCTAAATGCACTCTTTTTAGGAAAAGTAAGGCAACTGTTGTGGCTTGTTTAAGGTAGTAAGTGTATTTTCTTCTCTTGTCATCATAACATAATGCTGCATATAAACAAGCTGTGAAATACACATCAAGTCAGCTCTTCAGCTGTTGAAATCAGGGGAATTATTTCAGCTACCATGGGCTGAAGATCTGGGACAGTATAGAAAGTAAGCCTGTATGTAAGAAAGGTTATTCAGGGTGATCTAAAGACAGTACAGTCTATTGGATACTGCCCTGGACTAGGACTCAGGAGACTTGGATTTTATTAATAGCTTTGCCAAATACTGTTGTGTGACCTTGGACAAGTCACATTTCCTCCTAATGCTTCAGTTTCCCGATCTGTAAAATGGGGATAGTATTATTGATTTCCTTTGTAAATTGGTTGAAGACCAGCTTGTTAAAAAACCAGTCCCTGTTACCAGTTTCCACAGGCCAGGAGATGATTGGACGGGGTCAACTGGCCAAAGAATTTCCTTTGGCTGATGATTTAGGCTTTTTAAATGCTTACTTCTTGTTTCATTTTTAGTAAAAGGGAGCCAAACCATTATTGCTAACCTCATGTATGACAAAATCATGGGATTGACTTCAAGATCTTCAGCATTTTTGTAATATTCCTTTGGTCTTTTCTTTGTTTGCCTTCTGAGTTTTGAGCCTTTGGAAAACTTGTTTGTAACCTAATATCATGTCAGTTTTTTCTGTTTTTCCTAACCACAATTAGTACAAAAAGATCTTGGAGGGGAAATTACCCATTTTCAAAAACACTAAAAAACTCTCCACTTTATCAATCTTAATTCCATTTTTTCCAAGCAATTAATTTAGAAATACATCTTTTTTAAACAGAAGCTGATATTCGTACCTAATTTAATTATTCCATCAGTTTTGGCTTTATGTAAACATTAGCTATTACAAGACCACAAGAAAAACTTCAAAGCTGGAAAACTGTGGAAGGCAGTTCTATTCTGTCCAAAGTAGTCCCTCAATGGGACTGCTGTTCCAGTCAGTGGGACTGTCCAAATTAGTCCTGCTATGACATCCAATAGATAGCAATGTATTCCCTTCCTCCCACATGAGATTTTTGACTCTTTATCTTTCCAACCCCAGGCTATTTATTGTTTAAGCTCTCCTTGATAACTCTGCAGCATCCTGTTGCTGTGCATTTAATAAGTGATAGACTTTTTTATGCTTTGCAGGCTAGAAGAAGAAAGGTACAGGGTGAAGTGTTGACACTTTTTTTTTCCCCCAAATATATTTCAAATTAATCTAGTATGTGAAAAATGCAGCTAGGGGAAAATTGCATAATGAGTTGTTTTATTGTGCTTTCTCACAAAAAAAGTTTTCCTCTATGATTTATTTATAACAAGGAATTGGTTGACGTGCAATAGAGATTGTAATCCTGATGTCTCTTAAATGAAAATGAAGTAGCTCACCTGGTGACTTGTTTTTCCATACTTGGAAAAAGAGAAAACTAAAATGGGTGCAAAGTTAGTTACTCCAAAGCACATGGTAGAGCAAAAGCTACTTTTGGGTGTATTTTGAGGGAGCTCTGGACTTCCTGATTTAGTTATTGAGGATCAGTTGTTGTTATTAGTCCTGTCCCCACGTTTTTTTTTTCTTTTATTCTTTTGTTCTTAATAACAATTTAAAAAATATTTTAATAACTTAGGAGGTGTTTTGGACGGAATGTAAAAATGCTATAATGACAAAGGTCAAAAATATGTGTGGAATATAAATGTGTTTCGAACTCTCTTCATAGTTCCTTGCTTTGTCAAACTGGGAACTTAAATCTGTATTTCTTAGAGCAAGGTCTATTTCACAGATCACTGTTTCTTTCTCCAAAACATGATATATCTGGCTGAGAAGATGGAAAAATCTTACATGTCAGTGTAACGTTCTTATAACTTAACAGCTCCAAAGTTTTATCCCAATCTAGTCATTGGAGAATGTTCTTTGTTTTTGTAGTCACTGTTTCACATAGTAACAGCTTGTTGTATTTTGGTCTGTTTGCCAGAGGGTAGGTTTATTTTTAAATCCCTGAACTCTGAATTTTCTTTATTTTTCCAAGATTGGAAGCAGCTGAAACGCCTGGAGTTACAGGTTGAAGGGCTTGCTTCACAATATGAGATGGGAAGCCTCATCCCCTCCCCCTTTGTGTTTTGCTTTTTTTAAATTTTTCCTAACAATGTCTTTTAACTGATAGTTGTCTAAAAATAGAAAACTGCCTAGCTAAAAATAGCTTGGCTCTCAGTCTTGCCAAGGAAAATGGAGAGGAATAGGCGTGGAATAGAAGGCTGAGTAATCCAGCTCTATTCATTCACAGATCCCTTTGAGAATGCAGGCGATGATAAAGTGCCCTCAAAAAACCACAGGCCTGACTTACTCTCTTCAGACTCCTAGGTGCCAATAAACATTTTAGCCCAAGGATATATATTTTTTTTTTCCTCATAGATCGTAAACACTTTCTGAAAGACAAGGCTTTGTTTCACAGAAGCTGACTTACTGTCAAAAATAGCTGACTTTCCTAAGGTCCTTTTTTTTTTTTTTTTGACTTTCCACATGTTTTTTAATTTATTTTCAGATGAGCAAAGACTGCAATGTTCTGTCAAAAATTACCATGAAATGTCACATATCTAGTGTGAATGAATGAAAAAATAGATGCTTTTCATTGATTTCATACTTTAAATTGTGCCCTCAAAACTTCACATATGAGTAAGAAAGAAAAATGTATTACTGTGATTCTGAGCAGTAAAAGTGAATGAGTAGACAGCTGATTTATTTCAGTGAGAAATCAAACTTTAGCTGCAGAGCACTTCTGCGTATATATAAGTGAAGTTTTTTATTTGTAATTCTTCATTTATCTGAAACTCAAATTTCACCAAGAGGGTAGAAGAGATAGGAATGGCAAGGGGCAGGATCTCATTAACTTAAAAATAAACCTGTGGAGAGCCCTGCAAAGCAAAAAATTTTATTTGAAAAGCTGGCATAGTAAAGAAAGTCAATCTTGGTTTGTGCTACAGATGTTTTTATGCTACTGTGGTATTGCAGTGCGAGGTATCAGTAATACTAGACGACAGAAAAGACACCAGGAAGGGTTGAGCATGTTATTTAAAACAGGAATGTTTGTTGTTGTTCTGTATAGAGTTTTTGGGGTTTGGTTTTTTTGTTTTGTTTTGTTTTGTTTTAAATCTGAGTAACCTGGTCAAACACAGCAACAGGGTGTGGAAATGTCAGCACAGTTCACAGGGTTATTTGAGCCTGAGTATTGTTTTGTTCAGTTCCTGTAATGCTACTTGTGATAAGACTCTGGAGACAAAGGACGATAATTGATGGAAAGGGACTTAAATCACTCCAAAAGAATCAAGGTCCTTGTATTTGGGTACATCGACTCTTCTGGTCTCCTTCCTCCTTGTAAAGCATTTTGTCTTCTTGCATGTTGGCCCCCTACTGCTCTTTGTAATGAAGGCAGACCACAAGTGATTCCTTTATGCAGTACACAGGGTGTAATTGTGTCTGTGTGGTGTATTAGTAATTACCAAGGCTGAATTCCCATATTGTATCTTCACTGCAAGCATGGAAAAATAGGACACACTACCCTGCATTACCATTTTCAGCCCAGATAGTGAGCTACTTAGAGCTATGTTCCAGACACAAAAGCTTTTGTGAGCAAACCCATTTTTCATTTTCATCGTTGAGACATCCCTGCTTTGTAAGGTAAATAAAAAATGTGGTTATTTACCTGGATTCTTACACAGTAGTAATAATCACAAGTGTATAAGTACCACATCTTCTCTTACCTCACAGCTATCTTTAATGCAAACTACTGACCTTGCCCTCTTTTCCTCGAAGACTTTTTGTTTTATTGGGCTCCCATAAACCGTCAACTGTTCTTTGTCAAATAAATGTTGGAAGATTATGCAGCACGGAGTTTCTAGCAAAATCGGCAAGTGATGCACAGTTCTTCATATACTTACACATGAGCAAAGGTTTTTTTACTGTATAAGCATTTCCAGTTGTGGGCCTTTAGCCACTGCTCATAGTTGTATCAGGTAAAAAGAGCCCTACACTATCAAAAGCCAAAAAACTCTGACATATAAAGTCCACCATTCAGGCTGAATTAGACCTTTGATTTAAAACATGGAGTGGTCAATGAGAGCTTTCTGACTAACTTCAAAACTGTCTGGTTACAGTTCCTAGCACAGACTCCAATTTCTACATATTCTGCCACCTTTTGCAGTAAGCAATGCTCGAATAAGCCTTATTTCTATGAAGATTCATCGAAATCCTGTTTCAGACAGTGAAACTATTCACAAGAAGAAAGTTGAATGCTCCTGCAAATACCTGCAGAACCATGGCTTTATTTCTGAAGCAGTTCCAGTGTCAGTAAGGGTGGCAGAATTGGGACGTAAAGAGTTCATACCATGAGTAGCATTTATGTATCTGTACTAAGAAGTAAAAACATCCACTTCCCTTCCACGCCACAGAGAGTTGGCAATAAGTGAAACCCCTTCCCTGTGTAACAAAGGCAACTGTGCAAGAGGAGCTGCATCACCAGGGAGTATGGGGATACAAAAAGTCAGTCTAATCCTGGCTTTTTGCATACTTCACTCCACCTGCTAGGGAGCTGGCATTTTAAATGCTCTGCTCAGGCCAGGGCACCTTAGCCTTCTGTTTTGCCTGAAGCAAAATATCTCCAGACCTCTCCTTCCCTGGACTGCAGACAGATAACGCTGTCTGTTCTTGAGATGCCTTTCCACAGTTTCCACAGTTCTGGCAAAAGTTCTGTTAAACTTCAAAAGATGCTGACTTTTCTTCCTTGTTACAGTAAGGAGGTATAAATTAATTATTTATTTGTGTGCTATAGAATTTGCATCCATCCTTTATGTATTATGTAGTTTATATTGATTAGACTGCATTTGCCCTGAATTTGGGGAGGCCTGTATGTGGTTTTTTCTATAAAAGACAATTGAAATTAATGTAAGTTACCAAATTTGCAGGTCTATAAAACCTCAAACACATATGCTTTATTGTTCTACATTTTTAATAAGCACAAGTCTAGTGGTTAGCTGTGAATTAATATCCATAGTCCAGAACTGTTGAATCTAATTAAATATTGAATAGCCATTGCTCTTTGAATTAAAAAAGAGCCTTTAAAACAAGAGTTTCAATCAACATTTTCCTTATGCAGTAATTTATAAATCCACAGCTTTGGGTTGTTGTGTTTTCCTTACTTAATTTTGCTGTAAGTGTTTTCATATATGGTTACCAGTTAGTGAGGGAGTAAAAACTTTTATTAAAAGAAGTTGCATCATCTGTGTTCTAAACAGTTCATTAGTGTTTTTGCATGATAAACAGTGGTGTTAAAGGGAAAAATTCGTGATATATTGGATAGGCTTGCATTTAAAACAAATCTCAAACCCATTTATTTCTATCATCCAGTGTGATGTATAGACAACTATAATTACATTTTATAGTGCAGAGTTATAAAAATGTGCATGCACTTTACTTTGGGTTGTTAAAGAATACGTTTATTTCTTTGATCAAATGTTATAGCGCACAGGCTGTTCAAAGAAAGCAAATTATAGAAGAGTCAATAAGACTACTTTACACAACACACAGCTGCTATAGATTGATTCAAAAGAGATCAAAATCTTGACAAAAAAGCTGTTCCTAATGGAGTGTATGGTGTTTAAAATATATTTAGCTTACTACAATAGAATCATGGCTGTAACATGAAAAACATAAAAATGCATAATTTTTCCTTTCATTGTTATAATCCAAGTCTTGGTTATTACATACTTCTAGCATGTTTAAACATATATCAGTAAAATGGAAGCTTTACACTTCTGTCTCCAGCAGTTACCAGTATGTGCCTTAGCATTTAATCTGTATTTTTGTAACCTATGTGAAAAGAAGCTTGCCTTCTCAGATGTAAATTTTCACACAACCCACACATATTGTTTAACTCATGAATAAAAATTCATAATTATGCTCAGTACTTTCTATCCTGTATCTGAAAGTGTTTCACAGAAATGACTAAACATAAACTTTAAAATATGGCAACTAAGGTCATTTGTCCAAAAGCCTAATCTGGAGACACATGAACTTTGTGAGAGATCTCGTTATTTGGTCTTGAAGATTCCTGGGGGCCTGTACTGTGCTTAATAAGTATTAACTCCATCTGGGCCAAAATGGAGAGTCTTTTTCCAGTTTAAGCCCCAAAAGATCTAGGAACTCTGAGTCCTCCATGAACAAAATATCCCTGGGAAGCAATTCCTAATGCAATGCACAAGTAGAGGATCAAGCTTTTCACAAAACAAAATCAGAAAATATTGTCGGTGTTTGTGTGCTATCAAAGGGACAGAGACTTCAGATTAATTCCTTTCTTAAAGGATTCTTTCTGCATTTTCTCGAGAGTCTATACAACATAAAATGCAAACACCAGCTCTGGAGCAGAACTCAGATTTCAACAGATGTTTCCCTCAAACAAAAATGCTGTAACAAGCCACAGAGCTCTGTCCCCTACTGAGATCTGTTTCTCTGACCCAAGAAATGTTGCATTCGTTAATGCACAAAAGCAAAATATTACAGGGAAGTGCAGAGGTTTAACCTACCTAGAACTGCGTTGAGCATGGGAAGCCAGGTAAATCCTATCCCTTATGGGGATATGGGAGACAGTAGAGTTGAGCCCATTCAGATCAAAGAAGAAACAGAACCTCTGTTTCCATTTTTGTAGCAGGTTTCTAACCACTGACTGTTGTACAGAAAATCAGCAACAACAGCCTTTTCTTAAAAGGGATGAGTGACTCTCCCTCAAGTCTTAGGAAGGGGACAGTATGCCTGGGTCAATGCCTGAATGCCCAGGAGAGCTTTGTGGATGAAGATGTCTCTGCAGCCCTGGGTAAGCAGTGTCACTTCTGATGAGGACAGGATTTCCAAAATCCTGTTTGCTTGGTCTAGGTCACTCACAACTTCATCATATGCTGCTAGGTTTGGATCCTGTTCTGTAGTATCAAACTTTTCCAGTGCCCTGCATGGGAAGCTTCAGATCCTAACACAGTGTGAATTCCATTTTGGAGGTCAGGTGCCTAGATAGTAAGTATTGCCAAATAGAGCTTTCTGTGTCCTTAAGTCCTTTCTTGGACCTATTCCATAGCCCTTTCCTGTCACAAGGCCCTTCCTTGCAGCGAGGGAATTGCAGCAGGGTGTGGACTGCTCTTCATGGTTTCAGTGTAAGCTCAAAGCAATGTGGCTCAGAGCAAACACTCCTCGTTGACCATTTTCCTACCCTGTCGCTTTAAAAAATGCTTCTGTTCCAAAGGATGCTTAGGAAGGTGTGCTCTTGTTTCTCTGTCCCAGAGATGTCTTCATTTATAGCTTTCAAACGCTGGCAGGTATAGGGAGTTCTGCCTAATTGGCTTCATTAGGAGAACCCTTGAACTGTTAGAACCTCGGCAGATAACTATATTTGACAATTCTGACTTGACCTGCATCAGTAGTAAGGAGTTTGTTTAGTAGGACTAAACTGGCCTGATAGTAATGCCCATGAGGGATTCACAGCTGTAAGTCTGAACAGAAGTAAGATGCTTCTGGGCTTGGACTTACGGTGAAGCACTGGATCCCCAAGGGTTAGAGAAGCCTCTCTTGTCTCTCCCACAGACTAAATTTTTCATTCCTTTCCCGTTAAGAAGTCTGAGAAATCCTCCTACTCCTTCTGTACAGTCTTTTTCATGGGAGAAATGTTCTTAATTCCACCTCCTCCTTCACGGAGAGTGATGGAGCAAAAGAGCTGACTAAACATTCTGCAGTTAAGTCTGCTTCCTACTGATCTCCGTGACCAATTCAGTAGCAAGAATAAAAGAAGTACTCATTTCTGCTGTTTTATTCTGGGGTCTTGTGATCTGTCATACCCCAGGCAGAAACAGGAATCCTGCCAAACTTTGGAATCAATGTAAGTAAGCTTTGCTGCAGTTTATTTGAAAGTTTCAGGTTGTTGAGAAACTCCAGGCAAACCTCACGACCATCAACCTCCCTGCAGATACTCGAAACAAAATTGTGCTCTTCTGAAGTAAAGAAATTCTTATATGCTCGTTGGTTATAGGCCTGTTGGCCCCTTCATGGAAAGAATCTTGCAGCATTACTGATTCTCACTGACATTTTGGTTATTTAGGAAGTTGCTGGTCCCTTTTGCTACTGTAACTGCCATGTGAAAGTCTGAGCCCATTGAAATCAGCCAGGATCTCTTTGCCAGATCTTTGATTTTAATGTATCAATAGTAAGAGGCAAAGCCACATGTATTTTGAGGTAATCTCATCTTCAGTCTTATTACAGTCTCTGATTTCTTTGGCACAGTCAGCTTCTGATTGACTCTAAATTTGAATTTTCATATTCAAACATAAAACAAATGTTACCAAACCTTAAGTATTCCTTTATCATTCCATGGAATACTCCTTACCTTTCCTCTAGATTGTCTTACTGCATTGTAAATGCTGTGCACAGCTTAGGAAAGAGCTCTCCCTACTGTGACAGCAGGCTGATGGCTGCAAACGGCTTAGGAGATAGCCAAGTTAATGGAATAAGTAAATGAGCTCAGTTTTCTTGCCACAATAATGTTGATAAGAAATACTGTTGTTCCATCTCTCAGTATGATGGTTTCAGGTTTGGTCTGTAGTTTGTCCAAGCGTTCAGCACAGCAAGGTTTTGGGACTGTGAGTAGTGCTTGTGTGCCTGTGGATTTCAGCTCTTCGCTAGGTCGGCATCTGGTATGGTTCTTCCTTGTACACAAGCTGAGTGAGTTGTTAGAAAAAAAGTCAGAACGTTAGTGACTTCTGAACATTTTTCTCAGATAGCCAGAAGTCAATAAAGATTTACCTTTTTCTTAGGAATGCAGTCTCCAAAACACTACCTCTGTCCATGTTGCAAAAACACTCTGAAGTGATAAATCACAAAGGAGGTCAGTTCTTTAAAACAAATGCAGACCTTCAGGCTGCTCTGGATTTGGGATTCCCAATTAGAAAAGTTCCCTTTCTTGTATGTAACGTGACTCTGAGACTCTGACTGAGGCTGTCTGAGGAAACAGCTGTGGTATCTGAAGATGTGAGTACCCCCAAGTTATTTATTGCCTTTCCTACGTTGGAGGTTACCACCTTCACAGCAGAGTCAGAAGAAGGGAATGCACGCCCACCCCTTGGCCACTCCACCTCCGCAGCTCTGCTATGGGGTGAGTAATCTCGGATGGCTGGGCATAGCAGGCAGCCCTGCACCGTGAATTATATCGCAGCGGCAAGAGCCACCAAAGCTGGTCAGAGCCCATAGCTGAGTCTTCTCCAAGTTGAGACAGTACCAGTCATACACGTCATCACAGCGCCCTTTGTGCCTGTCTCTACCAAGTCTCGGAAGAAATTAAATGGGATGAAATCTTCCTCCGTTTGTCCAGCTCTCCTGAAGAATTAGGGGACCCAAGTAGAAACATCTTTTGTAGGCCACAGAGTTCTCTGTGTGGGAATACCATATGATTAAAGGTTTGAAGATCTCAGACAGTAGGGCTTTGGCAGACCAATATACCAATTCCTCTTTACAAACCTATAATTTTGTCCAAAAAAAGAAATCCAGTTTACAATGAAAAACCCTAACATTTAAAATACGTTTTAGCTGCTTCTGGAAGAAGCTGAAATTTTTTTAAAAAACGCTTCATTTCTGAATGAAGGAGTTTTTTCCTTTTGTTTTCTATTTTACCTTCTCAGCCATGATTTTTCTAATATTTCTGTAAACTCTGTCCTCACTTCTGCTCAAAATTTCTGACTAGATCTTCAGTCTGCCTCTGCTGCTTCTGTTTTATCAAGCAGTGATAAGAACTAGAAGTTGCTCTGTTTCTCAAGTTTTCTTCCTTCCCAAAAAAAGCACTGAAGCTGACCATTATGTTCTTAATTTAACATAGCCTCTGTTCAACAAAGCTACAGAGGGCAGCATGTATGCCAGTTTTTGCAGGTGTATGTGAGGGTCTGTCTGTCTATGCTAAATTTAGACCCGTTACTGAGTGTGTTACAGTTTGCTTGAGTTTTTCCTTCTTATAGCACCCCAGTTACACTGGTAGTTACTATCATTCAGCTTTTTATAGAAGGAGAACTATAGAAAAGTGAATTAACAAAGGCCATGCAGGAAGTTAGTGTCAGAAGTGGAAGTTAAACTGCAGCTTCTTGGGGTATACAGTAGTAGCTCAACCCTTTGATCATCTTATGTAAAGGGGCTAATCTTTTGGCTCTGCGATGGCCCAATTTGCAGTAATGGAAATTTAGAATTCCCTTGCCTGGAAAGCTTCCTAAATTCTCAAAAATCTTTTCAAAATCTGACCACTTTTTGCTAATTCTGTCATTTCTGATTCTTTCCTTTTGAGAAGTGCTTACTGCTCTCAAGGAAAGAGCGGAGTGATAGGAGCAGTATGACTTGAAAAAAATTACGCTTCAGGAAAGCAGAGTTGCTTGAAGAACCAGCTTTCTAGGATAATCATGAAGTTCTGGAGTTTCATCCAGCTCCTTCATACAACTCCTGACTGTACCCTCTCACTCCTTTTTTGGCTGCTGTTTGGTTGAGTTATCTGCAAGTTTCAACTTGCAAAGTTTCTGTCTGAATCTTACCCCTTCTGTAGGATTTTCCACAGGAAAATAAAACCCAGTTCTTTGTTTCTAGCAGATGACACTTGGGTAAGCAGACAAATGCATATCATAGTCTAGAGATTCTAGCAGCTGTTTATAGATAGATACAATTTGCACAAATGTTTCTGGTAAATAACAGAACTTATATAAATTGTTGGTCTAACAGAAAAAAACAAAGCCATCTTAAATCAAGTATGAAAGTCTGCATCGTTTGAGTCATCTGTTTTCATAGTTAAAACCATGGGCCAATTTTTCTCCTCAAATAGTGCTTGCTCACTCTAAACTTAGTGGAGAGACTTCCTTCTCTTCCCCCCTTGGTGAAAACTTGACTCTATCAGCAGAACAGTGAGTTGATGTTTATTGCTTTGTGCTATTTAAGGTCTGAAACAGGAGGCTAGAGTTTCGGAGATCTAGCCTCTATTATAATTAACCATTTTTGAAAAATATATTGATTTGGGCATTTTTACCAATGGATAAAATGATTATGGTACTATAAAAATAAAAGGGAATGTTCTTTTTCCTCTAAAAGGAACTGCTATTCAGCAACATTTCCTCATCGTCATATTGGTACCATTTTTTGTAATACCATGTAATTTGATCTGCTGTAAAATAAATGTTTGAATTCTGGGGGAAAAAAAAAAAATCTGTTCAGAACATTGATACATTCAAGATTTTAATGGGAGACCTCCAAAGAAAACCCAGGTGCTGAAGGAAGTGGTGTTCTTGTCTCAGTGGGTGGCATTTTCACTGCTGAGTCAGTACTGCACGGGTTCAGTGCTGCTGGAGGTGCTCTGTTTCAGATGAAATGGAAAAGCAAAATGTTGTGGTCATCAAAGAGTCCCTGGCCCCATGGTTAAGGGTGAAGGTGTTTGCCCCATGGTCTAGGAAAAATTCCATCTCAATTAACTTTTATCATACGTTACCATTTTATTTGTGTGAGCTGCACATCATTTCTGCTCCTGAAAACTTCATTGGCTACATAAGTTGACAATATATCAGAATCATAGAACCATAGAATGGTTTGGGTTGGAAGGGATGTTCAAGACCATCTCGTTCCAACCCCCTTGCCATGGGCAGGGACACCTTCCACCAGACCAGGTTGATCAAAACCCAGTCCAACCTGGCCTTGAACACTTCCAGGGATGGGGCAGCCACAGTTTCTCTGAGCAACCTGTTCCAGTGCCTCACCACCCTCACCATGAAGAATTTCTTCCTTATATCTAAACTAAATCTTCCCTCTCCCAGTTTAAAGCCATTGCCCCTTGTCCTATCACTCCCTGCCCTTGTCAAAAGTCCCTCCCCACCTTTCTTGTCAGCCCCTTTAGGTACTGGAAGGCTGCTCTAAGGTCTCCCTGGAGCCTTCTCTTCTCCAGGCTGAACAACCCCAACTCTCTCAGCCTGTCCTCAGAGCAGAGGTGCTCCAGCCCTCGGGTCATCTCCGTGGCCTCCTCTGGACTCGCTCCAACAGGTCCATGTCCTTCTTGTGCTCAGGACCCCAGAGCTGAAGGCAGTACTGCAGGGGGGTCTCACCAGAGCGGAGCAGAGGGGCAGAATCCCCTCCCTTGACCTGCTGGTCACGCTGCTTTGGATACAGCCCAGGATGGCTGCGTTTCAGTGATGTGTGAAGCTGTCCTTAAATGTAGAATTTCAGAATCTTTTGGGGATCTTTTAGAACATAGATAATGCTCAAAATATATGCAAAGTATAATTCCTATCAACTGCCATTCTTTCTGTAATAAGTTTTTGTGACAAAAGATTCTGTAAAATATATGTGTTACTCTGTATGTCACGTTTCTCAAGTATTTTGAATATGGCATTTAGTATTAAAGGTTCCCATTTATATCATGGAAAAACACCAGCTGCCTTTGAAATAGTTAATTGTTTCTACAGTCATTTATATTAAGCCCCGCATATTTCAAATACTGTATGTTTGAAGAGATAGTAACACTGATGTAACAGACTTGGTAACACCACTGTACATCTAGAATAACTCAGCTGGTGTCTTTACAGCTGTTCCAAATCCAGCTACAGATTTACACTAGTGTAAATGAGATCTGACTTCAGCCTTGTATTTGTGTATATATCTGACTAAATTAGACACAAATGAAAATGTTGAGGGCAGTGCTCCATCTGGAAGGACTGGAGTCAGTGGAGAAGGATTATAGATAGATGAACATAAAAAGAAGAAGGGAAATAACAACCTGTTGATGATTACAACGTTTATTTTTAAGTGGCCTCATATTCCCTAAAGAAGCTGAGATGATTCTGCTGAACTACTGTAAAGTTTATTTTTCCATTCATATACTTTCTGTGTCTGGCAGCAAAACCTAGTACAAATCAAATACACTATGTCTCACTAATATCTTATTCTATTTTAAATATGCTCAATAAAGCTTAGAGAAAACCTGGCCATTCAAATGCTTCATACACTTTAACGGTTTTGAAAAATCAGTAAAGGGTATAATGGACTGATATTATGCTGTGGCGAAGGAGGCAAGAGGCAAGTCAGAGATGCATCTATTCTGGCTCTAGTCCACCTTTGCACCCCTTGGCAGACCAGGACCGCTTGCAGACTGGTGGTCCTCCTGCCAGTGAACTAGTGGAAGTAGCCAGAATATAGAAGTTTTGTCTTCATGGAGTCACTCCATAAATTCTAAGCCTTGAGAAATAGTGGAAGTTTATTTTCTGTAAATCCAGCTTCCAAGACAGAGGATGGAAAACGATGTATTTTCCACTAGGTTGTGGTGCTAGCCTTCGTTCTGCAGGAGAAGACACACATTTATGGGCAGGGCAGCATGCATAAGGAGTGGTGGGAAGAGCAGCAGAGCAAGATCGAGTTTTCTGCCCTTACCTACATCTTCTTGACTATTTCCATTACTCAAAAACAGTGCCTGTGACAGGCCTTTGAACCCTCAGTAAGAGATTACAATCATTGGAGTGCTCAAAAAGTGGTGATAACTATTCCATTCCAAAACCACAAATATCCTGAGAATATCTCTGATCTAAGTAAATAATCTGCTAATTTTGTGCGTGAAGCACTGACAGCCAGTCTCTGGAAAGTTGTCAGGGTTTTTTTAACACAACAGAGCAGAATTTGACTGTCATTTCAAAGTACAGGTTTAAAAACCAGCTGCACAGAAGTTTCATTTTAACACAGCCTTTGAGCGTAAAGGGTGCATTTGTCAGTAGAGTAAATTTTGCCTAATGTTTGGAAGGAATGTTGTTTGTCCAAGGCTGATCTTTTTTTTTCTTTTTAAATCTCACATATCTGTAGAGGTGATTTTATCAGAAGCTGTAATCACAACTGGGTCAGCATTGCATTTATGTCCCTAATCTTAACACCTCCAATTAATCTCACATGTGAATCCATTATTTAGGAAACGCCAGTCTTGTCTGGAAAAGCACATCGCTTTTTTTATCTTTGCTAATCCAACACACCAGTGATATTAAGCTGGTATTACACTGCATCATCGCAAACGCAGGGCTGGTCATGATTGTGCATGAAGACTTCTAAAAAAATCCCTCTGGATTTGAAAAAAAGATGCTGAGAAGTGATCTGGTAGAGGGTGTATATGCCTATATATAAATATGTGCATAGATATATATATATGTGTGTATTTATGTACAGATATCTGTAAAGCACAAATGATGCATTCCTTTAGGCTGAGATGACATGAGAGCCGAGAAGTGTGACAGCAGCACAGGTGAAGAAAAACCCAGGGAAAAAAAAGAAAACAAAAAACAACCAAACCCAAAGCGGTCGGCCGGCAGGGCTGGAAGCAGAGCATCCCCAATCAGCGCCTCGGCCCCGTGGGACAGCCATCTATGGCCATGGGGCAGCAGGTGTCGGCACTGACAGCTGCGGATGGCGGGGAGGGACCTGCTCCCCGCCGGGCTGTGGCCGCATCGCGCCGGCCAGCACCGACAGTCACTTGATGCTCCGCTCCCCCCGTGGATTCCCGGCCGGCTGGGCTCAGCGGGTGCTCTGCCACCCGTCTCCTCTGTCAAGGCCAAGGAAATGTGATCCCCCTCCATTGAGGGTTGGCGTAGGAATCCTACGTCAGCTGCCTAGGGGGATTTGTGGGGTTTTCAGACCTTTTGCACCACGACGACGGATGGCAGTAAGCCTGAAGGATGAGGAAATATCCTTACTTAGAAGCTTGGGAATTACTCAGATCTAAATTCTTTTAAAACAAAAAACAGTTTACAAGGGCAGTGTTGGACAGAAGTATTTTGCGTGTCTCATGAAATAATTGTGAACATAGGGGGGTTAAGCTTAGTTGCGTGCATAAAGGGAAATTTTAATACAAAGCTTTAATGCTGGAGTCCTCATGTGATTTGGTTTTGTTTCTTTCTGAAAAAATCCAGGAAGATACATGCTTTAGATTAGCTGCTATGAGATCTCTGAATCTGACGTATCCTTCTTCTATTTAGACTTACAAAGCCAAAGTCGCCCTGTGTAATTTAAGTCAATACTAAATAGAAAAGCCTCGGCAAGTGGGTAAGATTGAACATTAAAGAAAGGGATTGTGCTTGGTCTCTTTTAGAGGGCAAACCTCTGCCACCTCCCCATCTCCAGTTTCCCCGTCTCTCCAGAGGAGTAACCCAGGCAGAGCAGTGAGACAGCAAGGCGTGCTCTCTCGTGTGGAGGCAGGAGATGCTCTGCAGAGAGGCAGCAGAAGATGTGGTGGGGCTGACCAGCCTGCTACAGACCGCAGCGTCAGAGCCAACAGACTGCAGCTCCGGAGGGCTCTGCCGTCGACCTGGCTTTGGGGCTGCTCTGCCTTGCAAAGCTCCCCCCGCGCCCAAGTTACATAGCACATCTATGGGGAACAAAGAAGCAACAGTCCCCCTGTCCCCGTGCCCTTTCAAAGAAAATACAGATTCATTTAGTTTTATAATAGTATTACAAAGTACTGTAGATACGCCTTGACGCATGTCAAGGGCGTGAGTGGCAGAGAACAGACAGAACTCTGTAAGCAGGTATAAACCTTGTGTCCTGATGAGCTTGCAGCACACACGTATAAACATTCATAACACGCTGGTCGATCGATCGTAAGCAAAGAGAAGCAGATGTTACTGGCAAAGGGTGTCGGCGTTGTTTGGTTTCACAAGAGGTGTGATTAGAGAAGGTACTTGAAGGAGGAGAGAATAATCACTTGGCATGCAAAAATGAGAGGCAGATCCAAGCAGGGGGTTTGGTGTATTGTTACAAAAAAAGCAGACTTACATGTATTCATTTGAAGAAGACAGACCTACAGGACCAGACAATGGAAATATTTTTTTTTCTTTGAAACTTCGGTAAAAATAAAATAGTAACAAAAAGGTTAACATGTGGTTATAGAAGTTCAGCTATTATATAAACCCTGTATCTTCTTTCAGAAAGAGTATAAACCACAAAAGCATTTCATGATTTATACAAAAGAGGTAAGAAATGTTCCATTTTTCTGTGTTACTGGTATACATTTTTTTTTTGTCTGGAGCTTGTTAGATAACAGTAAGTATAATAATGTTTTATCTGATTCTCCTAAACATGCAATTAAAGTACATTAGTACCAGCATACTAGTTTATGTTCATTATTAAATGTAAAAATCTATGAAGTCTACATTAATGGAACATAAAATTTGAGATTTTAGTTACAGAGAAGTCAGGGAATTCAGATGGATGGTTCCCATAGCAACCTATCTCTTCCTCTCTGTGTTTTTCATTTCACTAGAACCTTTCATTACTTGATTGCACCATACATTGTATCATGCAATTTCATCATAAAATTTCATCATTATATAACTCTGCAAGAGAAGAGAGTGAAGGTTGTCTTCACTCAACACTTTCTAACTTTAATGTTTCTGTTGCAAAGAGAATGAACAGATGCTTAAATGAATCAGGCCCATGATCTAAATATTTTGTACTTTTTTGGGGGACCTCCATAAATTTGGTCAAGTTCTTTGGAATGGCTATAAATAATAAAGTAGTCAAACACAATAGCATATCATTCCTTTGTAATTGGCTATTGTCTGCCTTGCCACGTAGATATGTGACTCCAGCGAGCAAAAAAGAGACCAAACTATTTTTCATTTGTGGCTAAAAGATTTATCCTATCCAGATACAGGAAAGAAAGTGATAGTGGAAAATGGAGGGCACTTGTGTTTTTTGTCTTCTGACAATGGAATATAATTTACCAAATTACAACTCTGGATTGTCATGGTCGCTAGTGGGGTTATCAGTTAGAGATCATTGTGGTGTCTTCTAGACAGCATAACAGATACAGGAATCTGTAGCAGTAGACCTGTAATTCTGAATTTTTCCATACTGTAAATTTTGATTACAGAGGAAGAACCAGTAAGATCACACTTTTCATTACATAAATGAGGATAGTGATTAACCTTGCAATAGTTAGATATTTGTTGCAGAGGACATCAAAATGGAACAGACAGAGTGGGCTGGTCTGCACCTTTTGGGGACCTTATTGACCCACCTGGTCTTTTTAATTTGGCAGGTATACTGTGAGCATTTCCAAGCCCAAATATCTGTGGTTTCTCAAGCCCTGGAGTGCTGTGGGGAGCAGTTCCACAGCAGATGAACCTATTAAGAAGAAAGGAGATACCCCTCTACAAAGACGAGCAAACTAAAGGATAGAATGAGAAAAAAAATGCTTTTCTAACCTTCTCCACTCTTCCTGTTAAATAAATGCTAAAAGAAGAGGATAATACCGCAGAAGCAGCGACTGGATTAGGAAAATGAAAGGCTTTTCCTCCTCAAAAGCCTTCAAATTGCGATGATTTCCATTGCCTTGATAAAATCAGACCTGGCTGTTACTGCCATATTTTCTTTTGTGCTTTTGTAGTGATGATAAATTTTGCATGAAATGGAAGTAAATAGTTGTTTATACTTCATTTTAGAGCAGCCAGTATGTCACTAAGTCAGCACTTCTCCTCTGAGATTTATAGAGCAGGATTTAAGCTAAATTGCTGGCATATGAGATTTCAGCCAAAGGTTGTTTTCCTTTAACCATTTTGTTTTTCAAATGCCTTGGCTGATTTTAGGTTATTGGAGTCCAATGTAATTACTTGTTTAATTGCGTGAAAGAAGTGGAGCTTCCGTAGTTCAAAAATGGCTTATTTTCTTTAAAAATAACTGAAATCTGGCTTGGTGTTCTCTAGAATGCAATGCACTATACAATTGTGTAATTTTATCCTCTTAAAAATTCCCTGAATAGTCATTTAATCTTTGGAAACTAGCTAATCTCCAGGAGGATGTGATAGGTCTGGCTATTTTCCAGGGTTTGCAAGAGGCTATGACTGCTTAATATGGTAAGAAAAATGGTTTCTAAATCACTGCAAGAGTGGGTCAAAGACTCTAGCCTGCTGAAACCCAGTTGGTCTTCTTAGTAACTCCAGTCTTCTCCGATGTCCAGAACCAGAAAATGGACATGGAGTCCAGAGAGCTTGTGAATAAGGATGGATCAGTTAGATATTGGTCAGTGCCACTTTTAGTTGTGCTGTACCAACTTGTGTTGTGTGTTGTGTTGTATTGTCTTGAAGCATGACAATAAAGGACTTTTATGAGAGGTATAACATGGTAGGTACTGATGTGGAGGAGAGTCAAGTAACAAACAAGGCAATGGAACAGGCAAAACTGCAGCCTGCATGTTGAGAAGCCAGAGATAATGCTAAGATATTCGGGATCATTATATTTGTCCTGAATACCACAATAGTGCAGATGATAAGTATGTCACTTTAAGCCTGCTCTCCTCTCCAGAGGAGGACTGTACGTGAGTGTGTGTCTGTCCATGTGCCTGTGCGGTCTATCAGTGTGTTCTTCAGTCTTTTGCCTTGAAAGTCTTCATTTTTTATTCAGTGCCAAGTAAATCTGGCTCAAAGGGAGGGGTCTCACAGACAACGAAATTCCAAGAAGTTTCATCAAAGTTATATGTTCTTGTGTAGAAAAAGAGAACCAGAAATTATTCCCAGAAAGACTTCCAGCTGAAGGCAGCATTGCAGCATGAGTCCTTACACACAGAAGTAAAAAGAATCAGCAGAAGGATGGGTAGGGGGCAAGGAAAGCCCTGAGAGATCCAGCAATAGGAAGCCTCTGGATATTGCACTTCACCCCAAAATGCAAGTCACAGTTCCAGCACTCACAAAGCCAGGAGCTGTCTGATTGCAGCACACTTGTGAAAATTTCTGTTCCCTAACCTTACTCTAGCTCATTGAAGCATGTTTTTTGGGTTTGTTTTGTTCAAGTTTTTGGTTTGTTTGGCTTATTTGTTTGGGGTTTTGTTTGTTTTTTTTTTTTGTGGGGGGGGCAGCAGGGAGAAGCACACTGCATTAGTGAGCTTGATTAGCCATGTCAGCCAAGGTACCAGCCAAACACACTGGACTGATGGGTTTTGCAAGGTAAAGGTTTGCCTCTACTCTTTAGGGCTAAAGTTAATTGTGGGTGGAATACCAACGTGATTTTACTAAATTTGGTCTTTGGCTTTTCTGGTGAAAATAGAGATTGCTTCTTCTCCACCTGGTGTGGTGGCAACCTGCTTTCTAAGGATATGAAAATAAAAAGAAATATGTATGAAAATAAAAACATTACTATGTTGGGAGGGAATCTTGTCTTTTTTTGGAGACTGTTGCAAGACATTCATTGAATTACATTGCCTTTCTGCCTCTGGACATCTGAAAGATGGCAGTGCATTCCTGTACCTCTACAAACCACCAAAGTGACTGTTTCACATGAGTGCTAAGTAGACAGTCGTAGAGCTTTAGGGCATTGTGAGTGTGCTGAGGACAAGGTGCATCTTCTTTCACCTGGACATGGTCTTGTGAAGGCAACAGACAAGGATTTGGGAATGATGGGAGAGGAAAAGATTCACAGAGGCTGCAAAGCATTCCCCCTCTTATCTTTTCATATTGCTCTTCCTCTGGGTTGTTTGGTAGGATAACAGTTGTGCAGCTCCCTGCCTTCACCTATGCCCATTCAGTTGCAGCTGTGTTGACCTCTGGGAAGAAATGAGATCACTGACCATTTGTAAATAGAGGAACTAGACTGTCATCTCAAAGCTTGGAGTTGAGGATGCCATCCAGTCCAGCTCACATCAGCATCATTCCTCAGAGACTGCATGTGAATTAGCAGGACTCCATCAGTGACCTAGATGAGCTCAAGAAAAGGTCCCAAGAGTGCTGATTTGAGTTTCATGTCTGGACAGATTGATCCAATGGATCTTGAAACAGAATATTTTATGTATTCAGAGCACAACCGTTTTGTACTTATATGAAGAGAAGAACGTTAGTTGAGATTAGTTATTCAGATGTAAAAGAGAATTTTCACTTTCAATATATCATACTCTATCTATTAAATCTATCAAACAACAGCTGATTTCAAAAGCCCTCTTTATATTTGGCTTGCTTCAAGCTAGTAGCAGTAGAAATCATACATGACTATGTCTGTTCTGCTAGTTATCATTTAAAAGATAAGAGAGAGAGAAGAGGGAGAGGAGAAAAACTGTAGAGAATCATTCAGGTTGTTTTAGCTTCTTAAGGTATGACTCCAATGGATTTATAACTTTGTGTGTCAGTAGTAGTTCATGGGATTAGACGTCAAGTCTGAATAGATACGAAGTTTAAAAAGAAAGATCTATATTGAGCCACCCTTCCACAGTTGCGTGAATCTGTTTTAGAGGTCCACAACGTGAGTTTGGAAGGCTCAGATCTTAGGGCAGATGACCATCACTTTGCTGACTTGATGAAAAAGTGAGGTTCAGGGAGTGTGTTTCCATAGGGAGAACAGTTTTTTAGCTTTTGCAGGAATAAGAGGCCTCTGTTCTTAAGTCTCAGGTAAAATGCAGAAAATTAAGTCTAACTTTTAATAAATAAATACAATAGTACAGAAACAAGGTATGACATTATAGTACTTGAGGGCTTTAACAGTGGTAAACTGAGCATTGCCATAAAGAGAATAATTAGGAAATGTACTTTTCCAAAAGGAACAAAAAGCTTAGATGAGAGGCAGCCATTCTGAGAAGGCAAAAAGAAACCAGTTAGAGCATCCCACACTAATGCACAGCACAAGCATAGCTGCTTAGTAACACAAGAGTGCTATGGAATCTATATGTTTTAACTGAGATTGCTTAGCCAGGTTTTAACTCAGAATAAACAGCAAACTGTCTAATAAAGTCTGTAGACAGCCAAATGGACCCTTTGAAGAGTTTTTGACCGAGACATTCTTGAAGCTAAATTTGAGAAATCTTACAAATACTGACTTTGTGTACTATTGCTTGTACTTGGGGAGCCCACAAAGACTTGCCTCTCGTATTCTTTACCTTAATGAAGCCCATGATTATTCTGTGGTGACCCGTCAAGGTAGATCAGTTAAAACCTATTTGAGGCCAGGCAATGACTTTGAATTGTTAGCTACTGATTTAATTCTGGTTTTAAGTGTTTTCACCTCCATTATTTATCTTGGTGATCATGATCATGGTTGTGAGTGTCTGAACCTGAAATTCATCTGTTTTGACTTTTCACTAAGCATCTGTTTTAGCAGTGCTTTTTCCTGTACATTAAGCTTCAGCACTGTGCATTTGTAGCATGGTAACTGGGGTCAATAAAAAGTAAACACCATGACAGCAAGCTCTTAATCGGTATTTCATGGCCACATTAGCAACTCTGTCCTTACCCTTGTCCCATCAAAAGCATACACTTAGGAATGGCAGAGCATTGCTAATGTCATCCCTTACATCCAATTCAAAGGAAGAATTCAACTTAGGTGCTCCTCCTTCTTCTTCTGTGAAGAACATGAATTCCTAAATTTGTTGCAGTTTCTTTTTCCATTTCTTCCTCCTGTATCTTTCTTTAGAGAAAAGGAGAGCACCAGGGTATTGCACTGTAAACAGTATGCATCCTCTGCTTTAAATGTTCATTCATTTCAAATAGATAAATATATAAAAGTAAATTGCATTCTGTGTGGGTATCTTAATCCCTTAATGCTATCGGATATGGTGGGGTGGGGGGTAGTAGCACAGGCACTTTGCCAGATTGCCAGCTTCATTCTTTATTGATTGGCTCTAGTTTCAGAAGAAATAGGTCTGTGTGGTCCTCTCTTTCCGCTCATAATTGGAGACCTACAGCATCAGTACGGTGGATCTCTCGTCACTTTCTTTCCTTAAAGCATAATGTAAAACCTTCCACTGCTGGGTAGTTTGTGTTGCTGTAACACTGCTGAGTCTTTCTTGCAGCCTGTGTCAAGGATTGAACTTTCCAAATTATGTATTTCAGACGTTGAGAAAGAAAGGACTTAATGGCTGTGACAGTCCAGACCCCGATGCAGACGATTCAGTAGGTCACAGCCCTGAGTCTGAGGACAAGTACAGAAAAATTAATGAAGATATTGATCTAATGATCAGCAGGCAAAGATTATGTGTAAGTACTCTGCGCTTCCTTTCATTTTTTTTACTTTTTGATATTTCTCTGAACCTGGCAGGCATTGAACAAGAAAGAAAACAAAGGTTGTGAAAGCCCCGATCCTGACTCCTCTTACGCTCTCACCCCACGCACTGAAGAAAAATACAAAAAAATTAATGAAGAATTTGATAATATGATCAAGAGCCATAAAATACCTGTAAGTACCAAAGGTTAGATGGCTGTCTGCTGATAACTGCTGCAGTAACAAACCATAACCCTTTCAGTTCTGGCTTCTTAAGGAAAACATTTCAGCTGGAAACAGCCTTTAATAGCCCAATATATAATTAAACACTGTGGTCAGAAAATTTCACACAACGTATTTTTCTTCCAAGTCTCCACCTCTGACACACAGACAAAGCCTACTATAGGTGAAACCTACAGAAGGAAGTGAAATATACATATATACATTATATTCACTTGATTTACAGAACTGTTTTACCACACCACTCGCCCAAATTATATCTAAAAAATAACGATGGAAATCTTTCTTTGTGGACAGGCTAACAAACCCACAGAACACTTTCTGTGGTGATATAGAAAAAACAATGTAGAACTGAAATTCCTTTATATATAGTAATCAGTGTGTTCTGTGCGTGTCACTTCAGTTCTCAAGTGTCTCTGCTAAACTCAGTTGCAGCACTGAAGGGTTACAGCTACTTGCTCGCTGCAGAGAAACAGGCTGCATGAGAGCCTAATGGCAGGATTCAGACATGTTTGTGTGTTGGGGTGATTTTACAGCTTTATCAGAGAATTTGCTTTGACCTCATCAGCATTTCTTTAATGCTTTAACATGAGCTAAATTTTGTTTTAACCAAGTCAAAATTTCTAACCATCAGTCATATGCCTTGCCAGATACCTAAGAGAAATAACTCTGCATGTGCTATTTTGTTTGCACAAGACATACAAGGGGAGAATATTTGTCATTATGTTTAACATTATATTTATAAAGCCGACAAAAAGAATGTGGAGGTTTGGAGGTTATATATGGCTCTTCTTCCAAATGTGTGTGGAAGAGAAAGTAGCAAACCAAAGATCTGCCCAGGTCCAAAGAAGCATCTGAATTTGCATAGGTAACTGCTTGCTTCTAAAAGAGATCATTTGGATGTGTTCATTCCTCATTCCCACATGTAGGTTGTACAGTTAGCTGCCAGAAAGGATGTCTGTATACCCAGAGTAAGCAAAGTCTCTTCTGTAGTGCAAGTCAATTGTGCTTACAAAAATCTGATAGCTAAGCTAAGGATACCTCTTAAGGATGCTCAGATTCTGTCTCATGCAGTGTAAGTGTTCTTTCCATTAATTCTCAGCAGAAAGATTTTCACTCTGGTTAATTAAAATTTGAAGATGTTCTCACATCATGGCAAACACATTTTTGCAAAAAAATAAGAAAGATTTTCCCAGAGGCCAGAATGGCACTAAATTTGATAAATTAATATTTGCAATGGCTGGTTAAGGATGCCCAACATGTATCTGAAATATCAGGGAGGAATGCATACAAGTTCAATCTTTTTTTACCTCCCTTTTTATTTGCTTCTTTTGCATAGCTGTTTTTCTCAGGAAAAAAAGCTGTAAAGCTGTCACCACAAATTTGGTTTCTCAGGATGGAACTCAGTTTGACAAACGATGACTGCAGTAATTAGGGTAACTGTTATAAGTTGGAATGCTTAAGCCTTTTTCATGTCAAAATCTTACCAGTTGCCATCCCTTTCCTCTTTCAAGGATGACCTTTGGCTTATTCAGATCAAAGTGATGGAATTTTCAGTCAGGTAGTATTTAACCAAGCTACTTTTCCATCTTAAAAATTGTGTTTGGGATGGTCCTTCAGCTCCTCTATTTATCTCATGCTACTTGTTTTTGTTCCAGCAAAGCAGCACGTTACAACCATTTGAAAACTTAAGACATGAAAAAAAAAACCTTGGGAAAAACCCTCATTCCCATGGTAGTGAGTTCTGTCACTTTCTTTACCTCCATAAGCATTTGGGAAAATCGTCTTTTCTGTAAAACTAGGAATTAGGAACAAGACAGTTAATCTAAACATGGTACATCACTTTTGTCCTCTCAAAAATTAATGGACTTTCCATCTAGTTACTTTCATTAAATTTAACCTTTTGCCATCGAATATAGTCCTACTTCAGCTATTAACTTGGTGATTAACTTGGTTTCCTGAGCTGTATTTTGGGTATAATGTAACTTCCTACCTTGCAGGGATGTCACAAGGTACGGTGTATTATCTTTTTGTGAAATTGCTTCAGAGATGCTTCAGAGATACAGAACTGCAAAACGTTAGCATTTCTTTTCATGTAAGACAGGATATCCCTTCTTTGAATAGTTCACACACAGAGCTCAAGGTCTGTGTGCTCCATCAAGCTGCTTACCACACAAGCAAGAATCAGTAGATGTTCTCCCCTAATGCAACAGGACCTCCTTCTCTGGGCCTAAGCTGAGATGTAATGGGCAAGATGGAGCTCAAAGCTAGTACATAATGGAAATTTGTAAATATAATACATATTTTTATATATATACTTTATGTACTATATTGTCTACAAAAACATCCTTACTTGTACAAATCAGTATAACTTCAGGAAAGCCAGGGAATTGTGATTGTCAAAGGTAGCCAAAAAAGCTGAGGGGAAGAAAGCAAAACTGAACACAGTCACCAAGTCGAGTCATTAAATCATTACTTACAAAATGCATAAAACAATGCAATGCCTGTGCCTGGTCTTGTAACATAATAAAGCTGCTGCCAAATGAAAACAAAATTGGCTTTTGCTCCTAACAGCTCAGGCCAATAATGTTTCCTCAGATAATTTTCTGGGGATAAGTATGTATATTGTTCTAAAACATCTGATAATAATTAGACATTTATTTGTAGTTTTCATAAGTGATGAAAGCAGAGGAGACAGAAATAGTCCACTAGAAGGGAGCTATAAGTATCTCTGTCTCTAAATAAATGAAGGCCTGGTTGAACATGGGAAGGATAAAAACAATATTTAACTCAGAATGTTTGGTCCATTAATTTCCAAGTGTTTTGAGTCCTTGACACCTTGCTTTGCACAACATACCACATCTAACATGGTGTGTGCTGTACACTGGGGGAATCCTCTCAGGTGAGCCATCTGTCCTCTTTGGCAGTTGTGTCCAAAGAAGAAAAGTCAGAGGAGACAAAAAAAAAGAAAAAAACCGCAAAATTTGGCAAACTGCATACATGTTACAGTAAGGCTTCGTCTATGTAAGTTAGCAAATGGCAAAGGACGTACCAAGGCAGCGGGAGATGCTTATCTGTGCCTTGAATTGTTTGAGCAGTCCCTGGCATGCTTTCGGCACCGGCCAAATAACGCTCTCCCAGACAATTGCTTAGCTCTGTTTGGTTGTTAGCCCAGGCCAGGAACAATTCCCAATTGTCAGTTTATATGTAGTCATGATGTTTTTGAGGTTGAGAAAGCTTAATAGTATGGATATGGACTGCTCTGTGGCCTTGGATGGCCTCAGTTCCTAGGCAAGTTTAATTTACTAATATAGATATTATGCAAGTGCATCATGAGCTCCAATGTCCATCAGGCCTAGCTGGAATAGATATGCCCCGTGATTTACCACCAAGAATAACTAGGGAATCTGCAGGAGGATGCAGTTCTTGGTGAAGGACATGCAAGACTGTAACAGAATTTGGACGACCACAGTAAAACTGTAGCTAGTCTTACTGTTTAATACTGGTGTTTATCCAGACAAACTTCTCTCTCTAACCTTTGACTACTGAGGGGAAGAAATAAAACCGACTATATTCCAGATATAGTGTGTATTGTGCTGCAAAGCAGAGAGTAAACTGTCTTTGCTCTGATAAAATTGCCAATGAATCGCTCTGTAAAGAGATGGAAGTATATCCAGACAGTAGGTAAAATGGTGAAAATGAAACCATTGCTACAGAAATTAAGAAAATAACTAGTTTAAAAAAAAAAAAATTTAAAATGACAAAATGAAAGCTAAGTAACTGTTTCAGCAATCTTTGTATGTTTCAGTGATGACTAGTGAGACTGGCAGCCACAAGAGCAACCAAGACTGGAGCTCTTTTGTGCTGTACTAATGTAGAAAAAGAAGATTCCAGCCCTTAAAGGGTTTGGTTTGTACATGGAGAAAAGACAGAGCATAATGATGAAAGCAGACAAGCCTGTCGAGGATCGGCAAGACCTTCAGATTTGCATTTGTACCCATCTTTTAGCCTAGAGAACTCAATAGAAATTGGGATTGGGATTAAGAAAATAGAGGCAATATTGGTGTCTACCCAGACCCAGAGGGCAGATTTCACAGATCTCGTGACAGAGGTGACATTGTGCAAGGTGCTCCCCAGTGGCTGACACTCCACCTGACATGGGCTGGCACTCAAGGAAGGAGGATCATGCACTGGAAGCCGCCAAGCAAGAGATCTCCACCACAGTCGTGAAGGTTGCAATAACAAGAGACTCGATATTGGCTTATTCACCTCTCGCATCAGACTGGAGGTGGAGCTAAGACATCTACACTCATGTGAACTCACTGGCTAAAACCTTTTAAAAAGGCAGAAACCAGCAGCAGCAGCTGACTTTAAGCTCCAGGAGCAGCCGTGCACTTCTCAGTTACGTGGGATTTGGGAACTTCTTGGGCCCTTCTGTGGACAGTGAAGAGAATGTCTTGCTTAAAAACACACCTTCAGGCTGATAAAATATTTCAGATTATGCTATGTGAACCTATTTCCAAGGAGCCTAGACCTCAGTTGCAATACACACTGGTACTCCTTGTCCTACGCACTTTGTAAACTTTCCTTTCAAAGACAAGTCACACATGCAGCTAGCAAACTGGACTTCAACTATAAGAACACGTGCAGGCAAAAAAAGGTTCCTCCTGAAAGAAATAAAGAACATACTTCATCAATTACATTTTTCATCACATAATCATTTATTCTCTTTTTTCTGTTTGTGAGACATAAACATTAGTATGTTTCAGGATCCCTACACAGAACTAGCAGCTTGTTGTTGTTGTTGTTTTGCTCCCTACACCCTGAACCCTAGATTCCCAAGACACCTCTCCTCCCCTTCCCACCTCAACTTAAACCAATTAACTCTATGGAAAATATAGCCCTTGGGGTGCACTTCAGCTTCTCGGCAAAGGGATGCGAGTCCCAGCGTGCCGCCCCGTTGGCTGGGGAGCATTGCTGCAGGTCCACCCACTTGAGTGCGCTACCTGATCTCAGCTGTTATGCTATGCCCATCTCTCACAAAACCAGGCTACAGGCTACGTAGAGGGTTACAGAGCTAAATTAACACCTTGAAGTAAGTCCCGAGGCATTTGTGTAATGTATCCTTCACATCATACCCTGAACTAAAATCATGCTGTGTGTTTCAGTGGTTAAGCAAAACGATTCTTCTATATTTAGAGCAAAATTATGTCTGCCCCTAGAAAGGAGAGAAGTCAAAAAAAATTTTAAGGGATAACAGTAATTTGATGGCCAAAGCTGTAATACACAGGGCACAGCCAACAGCTCTGGCTAGCCAGAGAAGAGACATGTGGGAGGCACAAGGTCGGGGTGCCTCTGTTGCCTGACACAGCAGATTATGTGTCCAGCTCTCAACATACTCCCTCTAGGTCCTTGAAGACTTACCAGGACTATCAACTGCCAACAACAAAATTAAAATCTGTGATTTCTTCCCTTTGAAGATGTTACAAGGCTGGTTTAAAGAAATTTTTTATGTGTTTAAACTCTTGAAGAGTATAAGATTTTTAAATGGCAAACTAAGGGGTACTTTGTTTGCATTCAGGTATTGGAATATTTAAAATGCTGTCAGATAATTCTGCAAAAGTTTTCTTTTTGTTCACAAAGGCAAGAAATTAATTATGTTAAAAACAAGTAGATTAAATATGGAGTTCTAATGAATGCCACCAGAGTCATAAATTTCAAAGAAATTCAGGCAACTGCCACCCAAGAAGACCCCAACCAACAAACCCACCAACCAACAAAGAAAACCTGAGTTGGCCTTTCTAAGAGCATAATGAGAATCAGGTAGTGCATCTCCTCACATCGTCTGTCAGAGTGGTCCATAATTTGGTTCTTTTTTGAAAGGAATTCTTGCCAAGGAAAGCGGCTGAGGAGAGGAACCTGCCTTAAAAGTATGAAAACAGTATATTGAAAAGATATTGCAAAACACCACCACCACCCTCCAAGAAAATAATTAAAAAAAAAAAAACCCACACCTCCAAATCCCACAAAGAATCCAAAGACTGGTGTGTATCTAAAGTTCTTCTATTTGCTACCTGTCCCTGAGTAGAACTTTGTTTCTTTTAAGCCCCTCCAAGCTAAGATAGAAACTTTTAAAAAAGCAATTAATTGTGTTGGTGCCTTTAACATGATTTGGGATCATTCTGGTTGCTAAAGCAACATAAGCTGAAATTAAAGCTTTCCCTTCTACATTCCACACCTTCTGATTTTTCTCCATGCGATGAAGTCATCTTAATCATGTACCTTTGATCTTGCAGTCATCTGTGACACTAGATTAAGATATCACAAGTGAACAATTACAACTTCACGGAATGAAAGAAAAAGAAAACTAAGCTTCATAAAACAGAGGAGTTTTTTAAACAAACAAAAAAAAAGAGAAAAAAATCTTTCCAGTTCTTACAAAGTAAATGTGCATTAAAGGAAGACGGAATCATGATGTGAAAAATCGTATTTAAAAGCCTTGCTGACTCTTTTGAAACTCTTCTCCTGACTCTTGGGGGAGGGGGGCAAGCGTAAATATTTTAACCACCAACTACAAAATATTTGAACTAAATATAGAGTAACTGTACTTGAAGGCTGTTGTGCTTCTGTACTATTCTCGTCTTTGTTTCCCTTTTTTGCTTGTACAGGCTGTTCCACCACCAAACTTTGAGATGCCGGTTTCTATCCCAGTGTCCAACCACAACAGTTTGGTATACAGCAACCCAGTCAGCTCACTGGGAAACCCCAACCTTTTGCCGCTGGCTCATCCTTCTTTGCAAAGAAATAGCATGTCTCCTGGCGTGACACATCGGCCTCCGAGTGCAGGTAACACAGGTAGGCTCTGTTCAATCCCATCCCTTTAAATGCTCTTTTATCAGCGGATCGTATGCCTTAGGTCACTTTAAACTGAGGAACAAGAACTCTGCTTTTACCAGTCGTAACAATTTGTCCAAAATTGCTGTGTTGAAAAATCAAAAGAAGAGCCAAAGGGGTTTCTATTCCCAATTTAGAAAAATTGGAAAAAAAAAAAGTTCTAGAAGAAGCTGAATATTGACTAAGATTAAAGGAAATCAATAAAGGATAAAAGGGCAGACAATTTGCTGTTTCATAAAAAGGCAGCTTGTCTACTTAATTCATGCAAGAGCTCAGTATACCATAAAGCTAAAAGGGGTAGGGGAGAAAATGTAGCCAACGCAAACAAGTTGAAGCAAGTAAAATAGGACAGTCATTACTTAAATCATTGGACTAGAGGCTAAATGCAGAAATTATTATTATTTACACATTCATATGTTCCTTGATGGGTAAATGCTAGTTGAGCTCTGTACTTGAGTGCCTTGTATAGCACGAGGCTGTGCTTTGGTCTGGTGATGATGAGGGCTCACCTCTGAATAGGATAAATGGGGATTAAGTTCATTCAATCTGTCTGACTGAAGCAACATCAAGATCCTTAAGTGTACCGAGTTCAAAGAGGTCCCCAAGTGCAAAGAGAAGTTTTAAAAATCCTTAGAGAGAATGGCTATGAAAGGCTGAGGAAATTAAAATGAAATCTATGTAAATATTTATTATAGCTTCTGAGTTACGTTCTCGTCCAGGAACCTTCACTCTCTTCCTCCCAACCCTATGTGGAAGCCTTTGCTTTTCTGACTAATACTGAACTAAAAACAGTTTTCAAAAGAAGGACTAATTTTAAAATATTATTGATTTTTCCTGTGCTATGGAAATATGAAAATAAAATAATGAAATGTTGTGTACTACATATTTTGTTTGTCCTTGAAACGCAAGTGTCTTATATGGGTAACATTAAACATTACAATTTTATGACTATGGGTCTGATCTGATGCCTGTTGAAGTCAGACAAAAACACTGGTGGGTACTGGACCAAGCAGTTTGAAGTTAGAGAAAATGTTTTGAATATTTGCCTGTTATAATTTATCATGCTCACTTGTAGTATTTCATTTCAACACCCTAGGTGGCCTGATGGGTGGGGACCTCACAACCGGTGCAGGCACCAGTGCAGGTAAAGAGAAAAGAATTTATATTTATTTTTCTAAGTGAACAAAGGACTTCCTTCAAAGGCTGAGTCCAAAAATAGCTCCATATTGAAGGTGGGATATTAGAAAGTGATCAGGATCAGTCTATTTCCCCCAGCTGGAGGGTGGGGAGTTGATATTTGTGCTTCTCTTATTAATAGGACAAGACTTGTCTTCAGCAATGTCAAAAATCTTGCACCTCAACAAATTCCACAGATACAAATGTCTGTTTTCTTCCACGTTAGCCTTTCCGTAAAAACTTCTGGGTCCATTGCACAGCCCTGTTCAGACAAAACTCCTACTAAGGCCAGTGTCGGAAACCCCGATCCTTTCTAAGTCACGGGAAGTTTTTCCATTGACCTGAGCGGAACTGGGGTTTTGTTTTATGAATTTAACCTTGAGTAAAGATTTCAATATTGAGTTGCTCACTAAACTTCAATCTACACAGCACAGATATGATTTCAAGCCCCTGCTCTAAGACCATTACTAGTCAGCAAAATCTGTTGGCATTTACTTAAATAATCAGTAATTAACTTAAGCTTAGTTTTATGTATTTGCTTAAGTGCTTTGGTACACAACAGGGAAAGGATTTTCAAAATACCCATGCAGAGGAAAAGATTAGCCCCTTTAGTCCGGCTCCCATAGAAGTAATGAGAACTGTACTTGCTAAGGTCTGTGTTATCAAAGCAATGTTGTCAGAGTAGTCCCCTTTGCTCAGTAAACTCAGTGGTTTGTTAGCAATGTCAGCAATGTTGCATTATTACAAATACGGATTACAAAAGACAATGGCAAGATTACTGTTTCAGTTTGAGAAGTAAACACATAGGTTCGAAGAAAATAAGCTGAGTGGTAAAACATGGAGCACATCCAATTTTACTGGGTTAACTGCTCTCAGAAAGAACTGTATGGAAAAATATTCGGATCAAGACTGATATAGATGCCAATTCTAAAGTTGTCTCATAAAATTACTTATAAAGAAATTCTGGATATTGTGATCTTTTCTCTCTTGGCTCTTCTCAGCCTATGTTAGATCACTCCTGCTTTTATCTTCACGCATAGACAAGTCACAGATGTTTGTGTGATGCGTTTGTAGTAAAATTGAAACTGCACAGCATTGTTATCAGAAAGGCACTTTAAACACATGCTGAAGCTTTGAGGGGTCATTTTTTTATTAATTTAGGAGTAGGGAAGGCAGACCATGGGAACTTAGCTATTAGTCTCCTTTGTTCTCAAAAAAGAAGAAAGCATGATAGAAAATTATAGTTTTGTTAATTATCTTTGGTTATCCTGAGAAACACAGCTAGAGCGAGATTCATTCTGGCCCTGTTCCCTTTTCCTCTCCTTTTAACCTCGTGTGCAGTAGAAACTTCAGGAAGGGCAGCGGAGGGAGTCGGGTAGGAAGTGGATTGCCCTATTAAGGGGCTCC
Source organism: Cariama cristata (assembly GCF_000690535.1). Lineage (NCBI taxonomy): Eukaryota > Metazoa > Chordata > Aves > Cariamiformes > Cariamidae > Cariama > Cariama cristata. The sequence continues at coordinate 51,614 of NW_009605644.1, read as the reverse complement.
CTCTACTGGCCAATTAACAAACCTCCTTGCCTCATTACTGATTTCCCTGCTCCTTTAAAAAGACGCCGGAAAGCAATTAGTAAAGAAGGCAACGTTTTCTTTTAAAAGAGGCACATACTAAAATAAAAGTTCGTCTGCACATGCCTTTGGCTTCATAATCCTTGTGCTTAATAAAACCTGTATATCAACACACCAGTTGAAAATCTGTATTCTTTCTAAATACATTTTTTTTTGTTGGAAATATATTAAAAGCATATATAAGCGTAGGAAGAGAGATAGCTTGATTATTTACTCACAAATTAAGAATTTGTATTTCCTGCGTGCAGTGTTATGCATTAAGCTCTCAAGCAATGTAACTTTGGAGTAGGCAATTGATTTGAGGGGTATATATATGAGGGGCATTGCTAGGAATGCGGCATAAATATTTAATCATATGACTACTCTTTGTTCTTTATCTGGCAATAAGAGCTTTAAACACCATTAAAGAAGTGTTTTCTAAATCTCTTAAATGCAGAGCAATAGGAAGAATTTGATACAGGGCTGTAGGAAGATGAAAAGGTCACTATAAGGTTGAATCCTCTGTCTTAGTTGCATCATTCCACAATGACACTATTTTGGACAGTCCTCTTTCTTTAGGGTGCAGAAGACTAAACATCAAAAGTTCTCTTTGTTCATCATTCTTCGCGAGGAACAGAGACCTCTGTGTTTCCTTGCATTTGGCATCTTAGAAGCTGGTAGCATGATCATGTGGTTTAATCTGTTGGGGTTCATATTTCTGGCCAAATTAGAGCATTATGAATTTGCATTTTTCTGCAGTGTCCAAAAATAGCATATATTCAAAATAACATGCTCCACGAAGAAGAGTCTAAAGAGTTTCATTTCTGCCATCATAAAATGAAACTACTTCTGATTACTAACACCAGGCCTCAGTTTCTACACTACTTTAACAAATTACATTATAGCAAATTGCATTATAACTGTAATATCAGAAATGGAAAAAGATTAGTTAAGCCTGTGTTTTGAGAAGTATGTTATTTTGTTGGTTTGGATTATTTCAGGTAATAACCCTGAAATCATCCGCAATTTACCTTGGGAGTCAACCCAAGACATAAATAGAACTTAAAAAAGCTGACTATTTCTTTATTATCCTACGAAACTAAACACCAGCAGTGGTATTTTTAAGTTAAACTAAGGTTATCTCAGGTTTGTTAAAGTAAATTTGCTCTTAGCCAAACTCTAATTGGATATTTTCTGTCACGTGATAGTAGCAACTGCCAAGAAAATTGGAGTGAACTTCACATTTAGTATATTTGCTAAATTATAAATACAGCAATGTCCTTGGCACTATTCTCTCAAACCAAAGGCTTTTAACTGAAAGAGAGAACAAGAACTTTTTGGACCCAAATTGGTATGCTCTGAAACCATTCTGTCTTACCTCATAACTAATAGGAAGACTAAGTGACATGTTACCTGTTTATATAATAGACTATGTGAAGTTCTTTGGATTTTTTGGGAGCGTAGTCTTTAACAAAACCACTTAACAGTAATTTGACCAGAAATAAATAATATCTACGACGTTTTAGTACTGTAAATTGTCTCAATGCTAGTTTTATTCAGTGGCTCAGTATTTATTTGAAAGCCTGATAAAAGATTAAAACTTAAAAAATATCTCAATAGTTTTGAAATCAAAATACAACAGTATTGGGAGATGTCTTTCTTTGCATCTTTACATGTACTTTAAACTTTTGATTTTCAAACTGAGTTATATTTTTCATTTTTCATATGGTTTTCAGATTATGACATTTTGTATTTTATAATTAAGTTTTCTTTTGAATGGAATAAGCTCATCTAAATCAACAGAACTCCTTTATGTTTTAAACCACTATAAATTATCAAATCGAAGGAAAAAGTCAATCTCAAGTTTTAAATCCAGGACGAGTGTAATAAAAAATATACTTGTTTTAGTTGTTTATTCATTTTCTGTAACTTGTTTGTTTCACTATTTGATTTCTGTACTTCTTCCATCTTGACAGGAATATTAAACTAAAAAAGCATGTTATTCAAGAGTAGTTGGTACTCTACAAATTCTGTCAGAGGGACTAAGTGCTTGCTCTCTTTAAATGAAGCATCCTCAAAATACCTTTAAACCTACTCTTTAAAATCACTGGAAACTGAAAAGATCAGTAGCGCATTTTGAAAAATTCATCCCATGTCTTTTTAATAACTGAATCGCATATTTACCTATAAATCAGGAGCCAGTCATTTCCTTCTGGAAATTAACCACAAGTTAACAGTTGCCTTCTCATCTTCTGAGGGCTGAGGTCCTGGATCTGCCAGCCAGTATCATAATCTTCTAGTGCTTTCCTGCTCCTTTTTCTTTTCTCAGTCGTATACTGACTGTGGGTGAATGTATTATATATTCTACTAGTATTTCAAGCCACATGGGAATATATGTAATAGTAGGGGTTTTTAGTTTATAAGCCCTCAGGGTAGAAGCAATCTGGATTGTATCTTCTCAAAAAAGAGTAATTTACTAAAAAGAAGCAATCTGCCACAGTAAGCCTACAAGCAGTACCAAAAATAAGTAATGATTTCAGAGGCACTTAGTTGCATTAGTGTCTTTTGAAACAATAAAAATAAATAAGCAAATATGAAAATTAAAAAATTAAAAAATTAAAAGGTTGCATAAATATTCTCCACTGTGCCCTGAAATCATGCTTGGCATAGTCAAGAGAAGATAATTCTTAGGCTACAAGTGTGGAATATGTTAAATAAAAAGTGAGCTTAGAACAATGATTCCTAAACCACAGTTTATGGGCAACCTGTTAGGACTGAGTTTGCCAGGGAGAGCATGATAAGTCATTGCCCTTCCCTTATTACTTGATGAGTGCAGTCACCCACAGACCTCTGATCCAAAGATTGGGCAAGATGTGGTACAAAAGTATGGTAAACAATAGTTCCTGTCCAAGGAAGTTTATAGTCCAAAAGAAAGAACATTCAGTCATTCATAACAGAGTTTGTGATGCAATAGTGCCAAATCCAAACAATAAGAATTCATAAATTGGCAGGTTGGCTTAAAACCATGGAGAGGGTTAAGAAATGAAAAACATAATAGCTGTCCTTTTCTTTTCCCTTTTTCTACTTATATTATGCCATTAAGCGTTCCTTTTCCAAGTTTTCGTCTATATAAGGAGGCTGTATACTGGGGTTTTTTTCAGGGTTTTAAGGGAAATGCCTACAGGTGGGAGATTTGTGATAAAGCAGGAAGAAGACTAGAACTTGTTTGACAGCTCTAATACATAGTATGAAGGAAATAGTCTATCTAACAGTACCTAAATTTCTTATCTGTGTAGGCAGTCATCACAGGCCTTTCCAAAATTAAATCCTAAGCAACCGATCCGTTTTATACAGATTATTCAGACTCTTTTCATACAGGTAAAAAACACATTCGTGAAACTTTGAGAATAAGTTTGACAGGATAGATGCTGCAGTCCATGTAAAAATCAAAAAAAATCTTGCAATGGATGTCATATGCAAAGGTTGGATGCGTGTAGTTTCAGCTAATTTGTGTGACCTCTTACCAGTGAAGAGATCCACCTAAGCTCATTCTAAGTAGACCTCAATGAAAATCTGTGAAAATTTGGCCTTTATTAGGTTTCCATCAGTTGTGTAAGTGTTGACTTAGTAATTTATTTAGTTAGTCTCTGTCTCATCATCTCTCTAATCAACAGTGTCTCAATATTTGTATTTATAAAAAGACAGCTTGAAAGGATTGAAAGGGAGAAAGCCCTGAGTTCAGATGTAATGAACAATTAAGTGAGTCATACAACTGTGGTTCTTTTTAAGTGGGATTTTAAAGACAGGCATGATTGACTTCTTTTCCTTTATGACAAGCAGTTTCAAATGTTCCTCAAGAATAATTTGGATTCTCTAGATAAAGTCCTTTTCTTAGTGAACTCTGGGCGAATTTTATGCTTTACTTCAATGAGACAGGGATTTCGCTGTTTTTTCAGTCTGTGCATTCTTGCGCATTAAGACACCACACTGTCTTCTGTTACACGCTGCAATCCATATTCTTGCTCAAATTCAGAAAATATAAGAAGGCATTGCAAATTAGCAAACATCTGGATTTCATGGCTATCCTGTGTCCTGAAAGAGATAGTTGATGCCTTCTGGATTCGGAATGCAGCAACAACTTTTGCTCTGAGAAAGAAAGCAAGAAATGCTTTTAACCTCTTGAAGCTGGAACTGCAGCCACATGTGGAAGTTCCTGGCAGTATTAAGTTAATGTGACCCCTGTCCTTTAACTTTTAACATGATTTCCCAATTAAGATATTCAATCCATAAATTCCATTTGTTTTCCAAATCTCTTGCAAGCTGATTTTTCCTTTGGTAACAGTTGGAACAATCTCCGAGAAATAAAAGCCAGAGGAGACAGGGGTGGGTTAGTTACTGATCTTTTCTTTGTGGGTGCTTAAATTTTGGAACAAATCGAAGTAGTATTATCTATGTTCAAAACACTTTCCTTTTGTGTGTATATCTGTTCTACAAACATTGGTAAGTTAAAAATAAAAGTATGTGTCTTTTGTGTTTAATATGTGTAGTCCTGAAACTTTCCTGACATTGAAGTTTAAATTATATATTCTTCATTTTTCAAAATTGTGTGTTTAACAAAAATCAACAGTTTACCTATATATTTATGAAAAAAAAAAATGTTAACATTTATTTCTAAAATTTCTTTGGGAAAGAAAGAAAGTACATTTTCAAATAATCTGTTCAATTTATAATTGGAATTATTTCTTATGTTGAAATATTTTTCATTTAAAAAGCATTTTCCCAAAAAGTTATAATTGATTTCAAACACCCAAAAAAGAAATTATTTGTCATCAGCAAATACTTTGTTAAAAGCAGATGATTTGTCAAAGGCTGTCACCCAGGCAGTCAGGAGGAGAGATGAGTCCTCTGCTCTTCCCAAGCTCCTATCTTTCTCCTATATATCTTCAGAAAATATTCTATTTTTCAGTAATATGTTTTCTCCCTGACATAAGTCAGGTTTTTTTCCCCTTTCTTCTGACTCCAGAAAAGCCCATATAAAAACATGAAAAAATACGGTTTGTTTTTTGCATAAACAGGACTGGAATAGAGCATCTTTTCAGCTAGCATACAAGATGAAGGAAGATGCATGCTATAATATGCGTTGTTTAATTGCTTTACTGGAATAAGAATTAACTTCTAATAAGAGGCCAGCTAAGTCCTGAAAATACATTTTGGAGAGGGGGTTATCTCAGACGGGTGGGGACCAGATATGACTGTGCATGCTGCACATCTTAAGAGATCAGTTACTGCCAGTTACTGCAAGATTTTTGGAAAAGCTGTTATGAAAGCTAAGTTTCAGACCAGCACCATTGAAAACCACCCTTGATTTTTGGTGTTGACCTCTCCTACTAGACTAAACCTTAGTGTGGGAGGTCACCACATTCCTGTTTTGGACTAACCTTTGGAAATGTGAACAGTGAGTGAGGAGGGAGAGCTACGTGAGGTCAGGGACATTGCACCGTGCCTGCTCCTCATGGTAGCAGTTACAACACCAGTGGCAGGGGCAGGGTACCTGTTTTGCCATGGTAAGATGCTTTTAAATGACTGTCTGATCCCTGACATTTTGTTTGGACCTTAAAAACTTATAACACACAGGGGTATAGTACTGATGCTTATTGTGCAGTGCCCACGTGTTTGAACTACAGACATGTAATGTTTATAAACCACGAAACTGAAGACCACTGTGTAATTTTCTTCAGTCATTTTTCTCAATAATGACAACTTAGTTACTGTGCTGATTAGGTGAATCTTCAAGCCAAACAAGATAAGATAACTTGAAATGTATGGGTTCTGAGATGAGTATAGCTATTGATAAATAATCATGTTAGAACAAAATAGTGTTGTGGAAGTGGAAATAAATGAATCAATACAGTCAGAAGTAAAGATACAGGAAAGATAGCGTTTCTGCCTTAAAGCTATACGCTCTGAGATTCCTGAAATGAGGTGCTATTAAAGAATTACGAAAGCAAACAGTAAGATGCTGTGATCAGACAACATAAGAATAGAAGCACACTGACAACAGCAACTGTACTGCAAAATCAAAAAAACACAGACAGGACCTGGACTTGGATCATCTGTTGCTCTGTCTCTTTGCTGAGCAAGAAAGGAAGGAATAAGGATGATCATCCTTGAAGAAGGAAGAGAACTCCTCCTTCTCAGTGTATAGTTTGCAACAGACCCTCACTGCCTGTGAGATGTACCCCTAATCCAGAGGTTGCAAGGTGGGAGTCCAGAGATGGGCTGAAATATCTGCCTGCAGCTTGGGAAGCCTAATTGCAGTAAGAAATGTTTTGAAGGGTTGCTCACAGTTCCTTATGTGGGTAGCCACAGGCTAATTCTGTAGAGAGTCAGGTGCCACCTTTACATTTATTTTATTAAGGTGTGAACCCCTAAAGTGGGAGAATACTGAATGCAAGAGCTGCTTTAGAAACATTTAAATCCGGATCTTATTATAGCAACAAAATATAACCGCAGCATGGGTGATCAGGTTAGTTTGCCATGTACTTAGTTACGCACTTGACTCAGCAGTAAAGTATTTGCATGAAGTGTAATGGTCTGTGATACACAGGTCAGGTTTCTGTTCTCATGGTCTTTCATTCTACATCCAGATAAACTCATCTGTTTCTCCATTTGGCTGAAAAAGCATCTGAGATTTCTAGCCTCATAGATTCATGGCATGTCCTTAGGTTTCCAGAAATGTGTTATGCAATGTGTTCTGCATTGTCAAGTGGCCAAAGAGCCCCTTCTTTATTTTCAGCTTCTGCCTGAGAAGCATCATCTCTGTCCTAAAGGAAATCTGAGCCCAGTTGCTGCAGTATGGGATACACGTGCCCTTTGGCAGCAATAGTTGTGTGCACCTGCAAATACTCCACATATAGGGTAGATTGTGAGGATGTTCCAAATGTTATATGGCACTAGCCCAAGGGTTAGACATTATTTGGACTGCTTCATCCACATAAACAGTTCATTAAGGAGGCTGACAGTACTCGATGTGAAGATTTAAAGAGGAAGAGTTGGGTTTTAACTCTTTGATGATGAGGAACACGCTGCCAGGACACCCTGGGGGCTGGGGGCAGCCGGGGGCCGGGAACAGTGGAGGTTCCTGGGGGTGGTGGGGCAGGGCTTCGCAGCCAGGACCCTTCCCACTGCCCCAGCCAGGGAGCAGCCGGGGCAGACCCAGCCCCAGGCATCAGGCACCTCCATGGGGATGCGGATGGGCCATGATGTTGGACTGGATCAGGCCTGGTGAGGGGAACCATAACACTGGTTAGAGGGCTGTTAATGACACTAAACACGAGATTGAGCAGTAAGACCCGTACTGCCTCAGTATGTAGGATCTGGAGCCTAAGTACTTGAACCAGCCCAGGGACATAGCAAAACTGAAAACGATGAGCCACAGAACAGTCACTTTCTTCATAATATAAGCAGATCATAATTTTCCTTGGGAAATTTCATGAGCTCATTTACCTCCGCTGCAGTGGAAGTAGTGGAGACTTGCCTGATTTCCAAAATGAGATCTGGCTAACACCCAGAACTGTGAAATGGGATGCACAGTGTAACCTTTAGCTTTGTGCAGTCCCAGTGCAGGTGGCCCTCCATATACACCTAAGTTGGCTACAGCATTAGCAGTATTTTAGTAATTCCCAAATACTGTCTTTTTTTCCCAGCACAGAACAACTGTATTGCCATTAGAGCCTTTTACATAGCTTTAGACTTAAAGAGCAAGAATTTCCCGTTAAGAGTTATACAACCTGCATAGCAAGAGTGAGTGAGTTAGGGAGAGACCTGGATGTCAACATATATTGTTGTAGGAATCTCTGCCTTTTAATTTACATTATTTCTAAATGGTTGGTTTCTAGAACTATAACAAAGAGTTGTTGAGATCGTTTCTCCTCGTTCTTTTCCCATTCTTCCAAATATCTATGCATTCACAGCACTTTCATCCTGTTTCAGTCCAAAAAGCAGCTGATACTTCACAAGATGCTTGAGAATTCTTTCATACGAAGTCAGTAGGTTTTATATACCACATCCGTCTGAGTTGGCTTCCAGTAATTTAGTAAAGAATGTCCATTAGTGTAATGTTGTGGGAATGGGCAGCTACTTTAATGTAAAGATTTTCTTTTTTCTGGGTAAGCATATCTGCAGTTTGGTTTTCTTCTACTGCTTGCAGTTAGTAGAGGTCATGTACTGTGAAATGACTAGCAAGCAACATGTGAGTAAGAACCTTCAATTATCTCTTTTTAAAATTATGTTTAGGTGGACACCAGTACAGCTTTCTGGCATTAGTGCTTTATTGTTGGTACCTATTTTGTCTGAGTGGTAAACCATAGCCTGTTCCAATGGTGTGTATCCGTTAAAAAAAAAAAAATCTACACATAAGATGTAAGAGAGAAAAGCAATCCTTTCATTGTCTTTTAATTACTGTTAGGAACACTTACCATTCCCCCAGAAACTGAGTGAAGAGTGCAAAAGTGGGTGTGAATTTAGCAAAATTTCTATTACTGCATTTATTCTTTTATATATATATATACTTTTATTTTTGAAGTGGAAGTAAATTGCAGCATAGTTGGTTCTCATGTTTATATAGATTCGTTCTAAATTTAACATTCTTTTTGAGAGGCTTGGTGGTCAGTCATAATGTCATATATATGGGATGTGCATTTAACATTACCTAGTAAGAAGCAGGAATCCTGCATGAAAGGGAATGTACATATTCTTCTTGGAAGAATTATGATAATTTCCACAAATAAGAGTATACACTTATTGTAAACTTGAAATGACTATTAATATTTATTGAACCTCCTTCAAAAATTTGAAAACTCTTTTCCTATTAAAATTAATGGGAGGTAGGCATCACAGGTTCCTAAAGGTCGTATAAATTCTCAACCCATATGATCAGCAAAAAGCATTAGAGTAAATTACAGAGAGATCAAAGAAAGGACGTATAAATTGTGTGTCTTGTTCTTCATTCTTCTACGTCACTATACTTTTGTATCTTTTAAATCATAAATTAAAAAGAAACAAGTAGGGACATGACATGTTCAAAATTTCAAGAAATCAAAATACAAAAATCTTCCAATTTTTCAAGATTTAAAGACTTTGAATCATGACAATGCTGTTCAATAATGTTGAGAGGTATGGAAATAAATTATTCTTTCCTCATTTGTGTTACCTGAACACATGGAAGTTTCCCGGCTTAAATGCTCAGTACAGAATTATTACCCTATCTCTGAGAATATCAAGATTTGCAGCAGCTTTGTAACGACTATAACACCGATGACCAAAACTACATGTAAGGTACAGGTGTTACTAATGGGGAATGCAAGAAGAGAAGTGAACTTTGCTCTGTGTCCTGTCCTGAATAAACTTGCACCCTGCTCATACTCTTACATTCTTAAAACATGGAAGTGACTATTTAAGATAGTAGTAAGTGATTTTGTAACGTAGTTCAAATTGTAGTTTTCCATGAGTAAAGGAATTTTTTTTTTTAATAATTCTTCTTGACTGACTAACTACTGGTGCACAAAAATAACTTTTCTGGATGTTTTTAAAAAGTGATATTGCAGTGATTAATCATGGAGTCTGTACTTGGACAGAATTCCTTCTAAAGTCAATGGCACTTGTGCTGAAATGCAGAATATGGGAACATGACCAAGAAGAGCATTCTATGTTCAGAAAGCATTTGTCTTTGTATTCTGCCATTAGTCCAAATACAAAGCCTGGCACTGCATTTCATGACACGTGCTGCTCCACTAGTTCTGTCGAGAAACAAGCTCTTTTCTGCGTAAAATATTTTTACTCTTTCAAGTCAGTATAACAAACAACACAAGGAAAAATAATTTTCACTGCAAACTTCTTGAATTGAAAATGCTGTAAATTTACAAATTCTGACATACACCCTTTAAAACTTGTACATCTACTGTTTTTATTTTCATTATACATTACAAGTTATATCCGTAATGTTTAAAAATGTTCTATTCCAGCAAAAATATGGCTTTTAACCAAATATAAATGTAAAGCCAACTTGCTCTAAAATCCATCTGTTTTTCATTTTCTTATAATCTATAATCAGGAAATCCATTCATATATGACATATAATTTTTGCGCTTTCAAGTGGATAGTGGAATGCGATGTTCTGCATACAGTCACATCTAAATTGATAATTGTCCAGGCAGAGTGTAATTTTAAAGTATAGGATGAAGGAAGGTTTAATTTCTATATTAGAAGTCTGATACATTTTTTTTGCCTCTGAATGTAAATGAGAGCATTCTCTTCGGTGGATTTATCTGAAGGTGGGACAGCTGCCTCAGAGCAGGCCACAGCTTTCTGAGTAAAGAGGATACGGTTTAAAGAGCTGGTTTAAATGCAGACTCTTCTTAACTGTAAACCGCATGCATGCATTCATCATTGATTTTCAAATGATGGGTTTCTGTATCATTGGTTTAAGGTCTACAGTCTTACATTCCTGAATCCACATTATACCCAAAGAATAACAATTTGGTGGCTGGAAAGAGAAATGGTTATTATATGGCTCCAAAATGCTAGCTGGCATAATATGCCATGAACAGCAGAAATCTACTGGTAAAGAGAAGACAGTAGTTCTTATAAATAATTTGGTGTTCTAAAAATATAAATGTAAGAAATGTTATCACTGTTCAAAATATTTTGCATCGGTAGGTAAATAATATAAAGGTCAGACAAAAGCTTCTAAAGAGTGAAGTTTTACACAGATACATTCTTTCTCTTAATGTTGAATAGTAAATTATATTAAGTAAATCTTATGCAGAAAATGAGGGTCCTTTTTTGTAAGGGTTTCTGTTCTCCAAAAATCACAACCATAGAAACAAACATATAGGTTACAGTGCATGCTGTTTTGTTAAATATCTTCGGATGTATATTGTAGAACTAAAAGTAAATACACTGCTTCTTCAAACAGCTTCATTTTCAGTCTCTGAACAAGTGCTTGTCATGGCACAGATCTCACAAGGCAATTGTACTTCCTGTTGGTAAAAAACCTCCTGCATGAAAACAGAACCAGAGAAACTCTACTTTTGCTTCAGTTTCTTCTGTTAATCACTTCTCCATGTCATTAGTTTTTCAGTATTCAGTTTGTAAAAGATCAACTTTTAAAAGGCACTGTAGTTTCTAGAAGATAATATTGTCGTGTATGCAAAATGGCCTTTCTAATTTTGGCACCTTTAATAACACATAGTGTTAATTAGAGCATAATATGTAGCAAATCCATGTTGGGAGCAATTGTTCATTTAAAAAAAAAAAACCTACTGACACAAAATGGAAAATTCTTGACAGTGTTCTGCTATCTTAGCTGGATAGGTGTAAAATATACTTTTTTTCATTAACTCATTTTATCTCACTAACTGTAAGATATTATTAAGGAAGTAAACAAGATTAGTAGTAAACAACTATGAAAAATATTTTAATTCAAAGTCTCTGAAGTGATCTGAATGCTTCTGAGTTTTCAACTTAATTCCTTTTTGCAAAGGCTTGGGAGATCATGATAATAAAAATCATGAGAATAAACAAGCCAGGCCAGACCGGTGACCAAAGGTACCTTACAAATAAAGAGGTCGAGCACTTTGTGTTACTTTTGCTGTGTGCTAAGCCTAGTGTTCACAGTTCAGGGTCTTGCAGAGCCTGAAGTGGTGTTCTTGTATTTAGTAGCCTTTAATGGACCTTTTTTCCTGTGGATTTGTTGATCTGATAAATACAATTAGCTGATCTGCTTGCAGATTGAAAATGTGATTTAATGTTAGTCATGCTTGGATACACTTCATTATCCTAACCCGAAGACAGATTCACTGTCGTGTACTATCATTTTTATACCCACCTTATAGACTTTATCAAATTTAGTTCCCTAATCCATTTACAACCTTTAGGGCTGTAAACCCCATTTCATGTGTGGAAAAAAAAAAAAAAAAAGAGATACTGAGTTCTTTGCAGAGTTTGGGACTACAAAGGAAATTTGAAAGTCCAGGCCTTCTAACTCATAGGGCTCTGCCACACTCGCTAGCTCATCTTCCCACACTATTTCCAGGTTGTGTGTCACTGCTTGCGAGCTGTGAACAAAAGATGAGCACAGAACAGAAAGTCTGTCTTAGTGTTTATTTTATGGGTATTTATCTGTGAAAATTTTCTCCTTCTGTACTAGTTTTCATGCTATTCCCTCTCTATGACTGGGCAGTTTCTCTATCTCTCTTGAGCCTGTGCGGCCAGAATTTCAAGGCTACACTAAAAAGTCATCTCTTTCCCCAGACTTTGCGTGGGTAAGATGTGAATCAGGCGGATGAAATAGGAAGGTCTCGTTTTTAGTGGAATGGTAGGTCAGTGACCCTAGGGATACACACTTGTCAGTACTATGTGGTGAGAGAAGGAAACCCTTTTCTGAAAAAGGAAAATGAAGCATTTGCCTGTCAGAATTGTTCCTGGGGCTTGCAGAAAGCAGCAGAGAGATGAAGATGAAAGATACGGTGGTATTTTCCAAATAAGGTTATGCTCTTGCTCCCATTGACTTTAGTGTTGACAGAATCAGGTCCAAAAAGTGTGGTGAAAGAGAGCCAAAAACATTTAAGAATCTTCCTAGTCCTCCCCCTGCCTTTTCTGGAAATCATAGCCTTGCTATACTCATCTTTTGTTTAAAAGCAAAACAAAATCATGACCTGGAAAGGGCTGAGTCAGGCAGGGCAGAATCCTCTGTAGTTGTCAAGAAAACACAGAGTAGCTTTGACATTTTTTTAAGCCATAAGATTGTCTGACTTTCCTAATTTTCTTCTAAGGCAAACGTTAGAGATCTTGGCTGCTTTGAGTGCACAGTATATTGTGCTATATACACCATAATGCAGTAAACAGAGTGGTATAATTAAGTTAATTTCAGCATATCACTGAGATGTCGGCTGCCATGAGAAAAAGCATTTTAAGACCAGTTGTTGCAAATGTGGCATGCGTTGTATTGTCCTATAAAGATACATTACATGACACGGGTATTTACCTTGATTTTTTTTTTTAATTGAACATTTTTAGTGTTCAGTCTTAAGAAATAAATTGCAGTTTATAATCCTTCTCTCTTTTTTTTTTTTTCGTTTCTTTTTTTCTTTACCTAAACAGGAAACGGATATGGCAACCCCCGCAACTCACCAGGTCTGCTGGTCTCACCTGGCAACTTGAACAAGAATATGCAAGCAAAATCTCCGCCTCCAATGAATTTGGGAATGAACAACCGTAAACCAGATCTCCGTGTGCTTATTCCACCTGGCAGCAAGAATACAATGCCATCAGTGGTAATGCATTTTCAAAGCTTTCTTAATCTCCTTCAGATAAGAGATACTTGGGAATTTCAAAGCCTGCTCAAGCAACTAAAACCAGCAGAATAACATTCCACAATCTTGCTTGTTTAGTCTTTCTGTCTAACCTTAAGGCTTGACATCAAGCTGAGGATGTAGGCGGAGCCTGCTCAAATGCTTTTATGAAGTCATATTTACTTCCTCCTTTTTTTTCTATTGAGTTGCAAAATAGGAACTGTGTCCTGCACAGTCTAAACTTCTGCACTCTCTTTCCTAGTAGCTGGAAGAGCCTTTCCTGGATTTGTTATAAAGGCTGAATTTAACCCTGAGTATTCCTAACCTACTATGTTTTTCTTAAATATTTAGCCACACAGACTCTCAGCAGATGGCAGATTAACTACAAATAAATTAATTTGAAGTCTATGACTCTGAACTCCAAAGGCCAAATTTTGTAATGATAAGAGGTAGTAAATGGAGGAGGATAAACAGGAGCATGAAACTGCTGTGTCTGCTGCCAGGATTAATGAAATTTAGGCAGGCTATTATGCTAGAAGGTTGAATCGTGAAGGTGTCATGTGCGTATCTTGTAGTTCCCTTCCTAAAGTCAGTTAGTGGTTGCAAGTAAATCTTTCATGAGTGATTTAACATTAAAAGTGATCTTAGTTTAAAAAGGGTCTTGATGGCAAATTTAAGTGACAGTATGAACACATTTTTCCGTTGTGTAACAGACACTATGAAAACAACTTCCAAGTTGGCTACTTCAGCTTGATGCATAATAAATTAACTTTAGACATCAAACTAAACACACACACACACACACACACACCGTAAATGTGATGCTGCCTTCTGAGAGTATAAGTAACAAATAGTCTTCTACAGGGAAATGCTCAAAGTTGACCAAGGCAGTGACAGGCTGTCTGCCTCAAATGATTTATTCCAAGGTCCTTAAAACTGATATTTTCCAAGGGATTCTGTGAATGGTCATGTCTCCTGAAACCAAGTATCGCAACACAGTCTGCAGCCACTGGGGCTGTGGAAGAAATAATGAATTCTTAGAGAAAGTCTTGTGCTGAAAACTGGATAGATTGTCCTCACAGTTGAGACAAACGTCCCATTAGAAGGACAAAGAAGAGATCTGTGAAGTGGTTTTTTTTTTTTCTGAACTATGCTCAGAAATTGTTTAATTTGCTGCCCCTATCAGATGAAGCTCTTCCCTAAGCTAGAAATCTGCATCCTGGTAAATATTTATATTCACTAATTTTTAATGCTCCTTTCCTATGCACTCAGTCTGAGGATGTTGATCTGCTTCTGGTAAGTGGTAGTGATGTTCATCTTAATATAACGAGGAAAAGAAAATGAGTTCTTTTGTATCATTGATACTTGTGTAGGTGAAGTGTTGGTTGAAATAAAGTGGAAACTTTTATCATAACTATTTCGTGAACAAAAAGGTCATCATAATTTTTGAAATATGACAATATGGAAGGCTAGATGCAGTTGTTGCACATACTCAAATTATGCATGCTAGAAGAAAGCTTTCTTGGTGGTGGTGCTTTGAGAGCAGGTAAACTTGTGCTATTGATTATGGTGCAGCCTTACAACATTTTTTTAGTGGCTTTCTGGTCATTTTATCCTGCCGCTCACAGGATTAGAGTTCTCTAGTGCGATTTTTAACAGTGCAACATCTAGTGCCCAGGAGTTAAAGATAAGCGTGTAACTGCTGTGCTACCTAACACTCCTGAAGTTTGTTTTATTGCACTAAAACGAAGTAGTCAGAGCGCCATCTGCTGGTAAGAGCTCAGTGTTCACCCATCTCGGGGTCCCCCTCACTTTCAAAGCGTAAAATCCAGTAGGGCTGAGTTTGGGTGTTTTTCTTTCACTTCCCCCCCATCCCCCCCCCCTTTTTTTTTTCTTTTTTAATTTGAGTAAAAAGAAAAACAATGGGAATAAAGTTTACATATTTCATTGGTTTTTCACACGATCTGTTCTTCTACCCACAATAAAAGCAATCTTACTTGTTACGAGTTCAGTTACCTAGGAGATACTGATGTAATGGGTTACTATGGTGACAACTGGTCTCTCGAAGGCTTGTAAATGATAGGGTTGGCAGAGTTCATAAAAGCCACATGTTAAATGATTAATTTCTAGAAATTTGTATCAGCCTGTATTTCTCATGCACAAAACATACCCAGAAAGCTAATACACTTAACTGACTTAAAACTAGTCAATAATATGTTTATTTTACTTACTTTAAAAGAATCAGAGGATAAATAACTCCCAGTCTGCTCAGTCATTGGCTACTCCAGTGGTTTCCGTAGCAACTCCTACTCTACCAGGGCAAGGGATGGGAGGATACCCATCAGCCATCTCAACAACATATGGTACTGGTAAGTATGGGTGCAAGATGTAAAGGGGGAGGAGGGAGCAAGATGCTGACAAATGTCTATCTCAGTACTAATGAACTAGCTAATTGTCATTTGGAGAAACTGAAAAATTCATAGCTGATACACTTTTGCACTGCGTTTACTTATTCTGTATCTGTCACTAACTTGAGACATATCTATTTAAAAGTTAGCTATCTTGTTTGAATGGAAAACGGCTTTGATAGCTTTCTTTCATTGGCTTTAATAAAAAATAAGTAACTTAAAAGGCATTCCTAAATCCTCTTAATACCACAGGTAATTTCATGTAGTTGAGTGCACCTTCCTAAAGTCATAAGGCTAGTGGGAGCAAGCAGCTTCACTGGCTTCAAAACAGAGTTCAGTAACTTTGTGGGCTATCACATACTTACCTGGGAGAGACTGGAAATAAAGCCTGAAGAGATCCTTTCCAGTTCCCATTGCACATTCCTGCTGTATAGAGCATGCTGGTGTACAGATCCAGTGCTCTTAGAGAAGACGTGCATTGTTCCGACACAGGCCGCCTGCTGGTTTCTGCAAGGAAGACTATGATCAAAATATTATTATGTTTTCCAAGTCTTTGGATCTGTGAGAATGCACCTGTAGTTATGGTGGATATACAGGCTAAGAATGCCTTGGATGTTCCAGATCCAGAAAAACCGTGTTAAATTATAGAGTAATTATTAGTGCATTATTTGCTCCCTTGTTAATGAGTTGAGGGAAGAGGAAGGTCTACTTTTTCTGTTGCAATTTAATGTGATTGGTGTAATTAAAATTAAAAGGCTTATAAAGTGACATGTGAAAAATATGATGCTAGTTATTGTTTAATTGCTTCCTCTTTAATTCTCTTTTAATTATGGTCTTTTCTGTTTTCAAATCTAGAATATTCTCTGAGTAGTGCAGATATATCATCTCTCTCTGGATTTAATACAGCCAGTGCTCTTCATCTTGGTTCTGTGACTGGCTGGCAACAACAGCACCTACATAACATGCCACCATCTGCCCTCAGTCAATTGGGGTAAGCAGTGTTTTCTTTCATTATTCTATGGTGACTTCAGTCTTCCCAGTAATCCCAAACCTGAAATATATCAAGACAACATATTAGCACATATTTACTATGTAAAGTGCTGTGTAAGAGCTCCATTTCCCAAAACTATGTGTTTCATGAAAAGTTTGGTAGGTAGCTACAATGAAATATTCTGCATCCATGACGTTTTCTCAGTAGCGTAGTAGAGACTACTGTTCATGTTTTACTCTTTCTTTAAATAGCATTTTATTTTACTTCTAAACAAACTAAACACTTAATGTTTCACTGTTGCTGTATTTTGCCATTTATGCTTTTTATTTCCAGTTACTATAGCACAAACGTTTACAGTAAACTTGAAAATTTTCTAAACATATTCAGTCAAGTCAGAATGACATAATGATTTGACCTGAGATTAAGCCTTAACCTTATATAATAATCACATAATCCCTTTTACTCAGCTTTAAAATTCAAGTTTCATTTCTTTAGAAACGTTTTCTACAAGCGAATAGCATAGTTAGGCCTAAGAACTGTAATGCCCACAAAAGTCATTGCGATTTTCCTGTGTTGAGGAGGATAGGTATTCCTGCCCTCTAGTGGCCAATTTCAAGACATTTATCCAAGATTGGTGAAGCACACTGCTAAATCATTTCAGGATTTTTAAAAGTGTGAAAATTCACACAGGGAAGTCACCTAATGCATTCTTGGAAAAGCAATATTGCCTCATTGAAGTGAATTTTAAGAGTACGATTTTCAAAAGTCCTGGTATCTGCAGTTTCTATTGAGCAAGACCATAGGCATTCACCAGCACACCACATGTAGCCTAAGGTATGGCTAGACATGTTTGAATTTTAAGAGTTTTTATTATAAAAATAGAAGCTGAAAACAGCTGGAGTGTATTTATGAGGAGAAATTTAATTCACATGCATTTGAAAAGTAAACTCCTTTTTATTTTTTTCCCCAGAAAGAGGTGTTGCACATATGCACTAATTTTTTTGGAAGACAGTTGCCATAATGTGAAATTATTTAACACTATAAATGTGGCTTAAACTTCAAAATTCTCCTTCTAATTTATCTGACCACTTTTTGTAATTTACTGTAGTTTCTTTGCCATGTACAGACAGTTTAGGTTTTAAAGGACAGCTATACAGGTGTTTCTGAGGAAATCAAAATTTGTAAACTTCATTTCTGTATAAATCTGTAGATACTAACTAGATAAAAACTTACAACTGAAATACTTACTGTGCTAGAAAAAATAGTCTTAATACCTTTCTTTTATGCTACTTCTATTTTCTTTCTGAGTTTTGCACTGTTTCTGGGGCAACATTCAGGCTAACTGTACAACTAAAGACATAAAGTCTCAAATAAATTGAAAACTCACATCAGATATCAATGTATAACCTTACAATAAGCTGATTGTTTTCAGTGGTGTACCAAGGAATGTAATAAGGCTATTTGGTTAACCAAAAAAGTATAAATTAAACCCTAAACTAACTACATGCCTTTTCAGATATGTCACACATTGTCATCTGTTTCTAATTCATATCACAGAATGTCAAAGTGTAATGGCTGTGGCTGGTGGAATATATTCTGAGTTGCTACTTTTATTATTATTCTTTCAGTGATTTGTAAATGAATTCAGCTATGAAAGCTGCTTCACTGACAGTTCTGGAGAAGTCTTCTATCTCTGCAAAAAATCTTAAGCATTTCTTTATTTTATTTTAGTTACTGAGTTCTACATGCCAAAGCACTTGTGCTAACTTTTGAATTATTTGAAAAACTTGAAATTACACAGAGCATATTCAGTCCATGTCAACCTGAGCTAGAATTTGCAGGAAGATTAAAACAATCACACAAAATTGTAATCATCCCCAGGTATTTGGGAAAATACATCTAGAAAGCGTTTGACAACCCAAATCCCTGGGCTGAGTGAGCTCATATACTGGAAAGATTTGGCGACTGTGAGATGTTTGTTGGTAACAGTAGACTGTAAAGACTTGTCAGAAAACAGAGGTACTGGAAGAGACATCCTAGTTCTCCAGTAGATTTTGTTTTTCACTGAAGCCTAAAGGTGAGAACGAGCATTACTTCCTTAATGCATGGCAGAAGAACATGATTAGTGATAGAATAGGATTTGGTTAGACATATTAGCTTGCTCCAGATAAGTCCTCAACAATTTCAGCAGCACTGTCAGAGCCATCTTTACGATAATCAGAAAAGATCTCTACAACCCAACTCTTAACTCTTCATGTTGACTCTGCAATTAGCAACCATACAAGTGCAACTGGGCTTGAGGGCAAATACCCGAGGACATGGGAGTAGTCCACTTTCCCTGTCTGTGCAGTTTTTGGCCTTTTGCTGAGCATGGTGAATAGGATAACAATGCAGAGCCTGTTTTATATGATTGGCACATTAAAACAAGTCCGACTTTTCAACTTTTTAGTTTAAAAAAGCAAAATACTACTTTCATGGTCTTTTGACTAGGTCCACATCTGGAAAATATACACACAAAATCTATTGAAAATCAATCCCTCCCAAAACTTTGGGATTTTGTCTGAATATTGCTGCAATGTCTCTTACAGAGCAGGTTACTGCTTATTTAGCACAGACCAAAGAGTCTACCAGAAGTTAATTGCTGCTAACCAGAAGTGAAATCCGTTCCAAAATTTAAAATAAATGATCTAAATTTTTTAGGCACAAGTCTGTTTTATGGAAAATGTTCTCTTTCATCCGTATTTCACAGTCTAAGAGAGAATCTTTTCTTCCTTAAGTATCATCCACAGGTGAAATTTTGGCTTTCCTAAAATATAAGTACAAACATAGAAACAGTATTTCATCTGAAGAATTTTCAGTATAGATAATTGTTTATGTAAAAGAAGTTTCCCCAAACTTCTAACCACCTGAACAAAAAATTGTCGAAATTCATGCATACTATTGACTTGTTCTGTGACTTTTACATAGCAAGCTTATTACTTAACGACAAATAATTTTGATTAGGTAGTAGCCATAGCTAGATATGGACAAATATTCTCCATTGAACCATTTTTACCAAAAAATTTAGATACAGTGACATCATGTTTTGTGAATTTGTATCAGTTCTGCCAACTTCCTTGTTTTGAATAAAAGCCTTATATGTTTAAGATTGAGCCTTTTTTCTTATGCCACCATTGTAAATAAGATGTTCCAGTGATTCAGTTGCATATTATTCTTCGTTTAGAAATTTCTTTTTGAAGTGTAGACCTTCCTTAACCTGTGAGAGCTAATCAAAATATCTTGACACAGAAATTCTTATTCTGCTTTTACATTGATCAAAAACTATGAAAAAACAACTTTGCTTTTACCTAAAAGAAAAAACAGAGGGGAGGGAGGAGGGTTGCATTGCTAGCAAGTCAAAAATATCCTCTATTCTCCTCGTTACAGACTAACACATAACTAAAGTTACATAACTAAATTTTGCAATGAATTTTTGGTGGTTCCTTAAATATGTTTACGGGGGAAAATTTTATGAAGTGAGAAAGTAAACTAATTTAGAGAAGCAAGGGTGGGCATAAAAGAAAAGGTATGTGAGGCTCTTTCTTCCTTCATTAGACCACTTTCTCCCTCTGTAAAACCCTGTCTGGTGCATGTTCATGTCCTCACTCATCACCTACTCAGACCTGCACTTCTGTCTGTGCATGCTGAGCTTCCACACCAGTTGGAGGTTCGAATAGATGGAGACACACACAGAACTGATCACAGAATCACAGAATCAATGAGTTGGAAGAGACCTCTGGGATCATCGAGTCCAACCTTTGCCCTAACACCCCCATGTCAGCTAGACTATGGCAGTAAGTGCCACGTCCAGTCTTTTCTTAAACACCTCCAGGGATGGGGACTCCACCACCTCCCTGGGCAGCCCATTCCAATGCGAAACAACCCTTTCTGTGAAGAAATGCCTCCTCATTTCTAGCCTGAACTTCCCCTGGTGCAGTTTCAGACTATGCCCTTTTGTCCTGTCATTGGTTGCCTGGGAGAAGAGACCCGACCTGGCTACCCCCTCCTTTCAGGTCGTTGTAGAGAGCGATCAGGCCTCCCCTCAGCCTCCTCTTCTCCAGACCAAACACCCCCAGCTCCCTCAGTCGCTCCCCATCAGACTTGTGCTCCAGACCCTTCACCACCTGCACCTCCTTCGTTGCCCTTCTCTGGACTCGCTCCAGCCCCTCAAGGTCCTTCTTGTGGTGAGGGGCCCAGAACTGGACACAGCACTCGAGGTGTGGCCTCACCAGTGCCGAGTACAAAGGGACGATCACTGCCCTGGTCCTGCTGGCCACACCATTGCTGATACAGGCCAGGATGCCATTGGCCTTCTTGGCCACCTGGGCACACTGCTGGCTCATGTTCAGCCGGCTGACAACCAGCACCCCCAGGTCTTTTTCCACTTGACAACTTTCTAACCACTCCTCCCCCAGGCCTGTAACGTTGTATGGGGTTTTTGTGGCCAAAGTGCAGGACCTGGCACTTGGCCTTGTTGAACCTCATGCCGTTGGTCTCAGCCCATCGATCCAGCCTGTCCAGATCCCTCTGTAGAGCCTTCCTACCCTCCAGCAGATCGACACTCCCACCCAGCTTGGTGTCATCTGCAAATTTACTGAGGGTGCACTCGATCCCCATGTCCAGAACATCTATAAGGATGTTAAACAGCACCAGCCCCAAACTGAGCCCTGGGGAACACCGGTAGTGACCGGCCACCAATGGGATTTAGCTCCGTTGACTGCAACTCTCTGATCCCAGCCATCCAGCCAGTTTTTTACCCATTGAAGAGTCCACCTATCTAAGGCATACGCAACCAGTTTATCTAGGAGGATGCTGTAGGAGACCGTGTCAAAGGCCTTACTGAAGGCTGGATAGACAACATCCGCAGCCTTTGCCGCATCAAATAAGTGGGTCACTTTGTCATAGAAGGAGATCAGATTGGTCAAGCAGGACCTCACTGGCATCAGCAAGGACCAAACCCACTTGCAAGTTCATTGCATGCAGACTTACTTCCCACCTGTTACATAGCAGAGCTGTGTGGTTCTTCAGTGTTGAACCCAGATAGGAATGAGCATTTCTTGCATATGGCTGTTGCAGTCTAAATAAACATCACATTTTCACCGTATTGGTCTCAATAGGAACAGCTGAGTAAAATTAAAACATGAATTTTCTTCATTGTCCCCATAAAACGAAATGTTCTCATACAGTATATGGAAAAAGGTGATTACATCAACATGAGTGGACTGCATGGCACCTATTGAGTGCTTATAATCATACACAATCCTTTGAAGTAATTTACTTCATTTTCTCTGTGGATTTTCCATGTTCAAAACCTGTTTGTTTTCCAGTGAACTCAGTGTAGGTTTCAAATGATGAAAATAGGGCATGCCTGGACCAAAATTACGTAATTATATGAAGTACAGTGTAAAATATACATTGATACGTATAGATACAAACAGCTGTTTCTACACTCACACACATGCATACACGAAAATAAATAATTTTGTAGCAGATGATAGAATTCTCATTTTTTACAATACGGCTTCTATTCTAAATAGAGGTCAATCCTCTGTTTAGAATACGGATCTGAAGACTGCATCTAATTATGTACTACTTCACCATTCATGTCTCTGTGTAGCAGTAGGTTGCCTTTGTAATTGACCATTTTAGCTTACATGAGATTCTTGTAAAAACGTTTTGGAAAATTTCAATGAAATAATGTAAATTATAGTCACCAAAACCCAGATATTAAAATTCAGAAATAGTTTGAGCAGAAAAAGACTGTATTTAAAAAGAAAAAAAAAAAAAAGTATGGTAACTCAAAATAATTGCTTTAATTTATTTATATTGGTTCAGACCTCAAAAATTTAGTCCTGACCTGCCGAAATGACTTCTTAACCTTTTTTCAGTTTACAAAAAAGTGTTCAAAATGCAGATCAAGCTGTAGCATTTTTAAAACCGCCACAAAAATGTATGCCAAGTATTTACGTAACCCTACTGATGAATCACAAGGAATCTGAAGAAAAGTCTATAGCGATGCATTCTCATACTCACTTCTGAAACACTAGTAAAAAAGTAACATTGCCATATAGCAATTCTAGCTCTATTTCATTGAAAGTGCAGGTTACCTGTCTAGATTTGTTCCTTTGGGGGCTGTCACACAATAGAATGCAAGTATGTTCCGTGTGAACAAATTTGACTGAATATGGTTGGTTTTAACTAGCATGGGTTTTTTAGCTGTCCCCAGCTTTGCGAAGTGACGTGTCATCTGCTCGTATCAAACACTTCTAAATGAAATCCCCAGGCTCCACCATCCTTTGTTATGGGACTTTCAGGTTCAGCTATACGCTTGGTGTCTAAAATCATATGTAATCTTATCATACATGATAAACTGGCAGTCTGTTTTCCCAAGTGAAGTCCTAGCATCTCCTAAGCAACTGAAAAATAAAGTCACTGGAAATGAAAAGCAAAAAAAACCAAAACAACAAAAAAACCCAGGAATGTATTTTTTATTCTTGTTGGATTCTTTTCAACAATTTTTCAGGAAAAGAGTGGAATATTTCACTAGATTGGTATGACAAAGTCTGATATTTACAGTTTCATACATGTGTTAATTTAATAGTTACAAAAGCAAATAAAACGTCTGCTTTGCCAAAAAAAAAAAAAAAAAAAAAAAAAGCCTACATTTGCCACTGTGAGGGCTCTTGCTCACAAACTCTGTGACTTATGAAAGGGATCACTGCAAATTTGGCACATTCATCTGTATAGGAATGAAGCGTAGATAAAAGCAATTGGAGGTAGAACATCCTGTTTTCTCTGTTTTCTAACAAGATCAATCCATGACTAAAGACTGCAATAATTCCTGGTAAAAGCAGCTGATATTGTTCAATATTGAAGCCATATAGTTCCATTTTAAATCTGTCAGAAGAAAACAACATTTTGTCGTTCATCAAAGTCGTAGTAAACATTGCTGAAGCTTAACTCCCAGTTGGTGAGATATCAGGAAAAATGTAATATTTCAATAAATGAAAAGACTGAATCTAAACTTAGTTGTGTCTTCTACATGCTTAAAAATTACTTCCAAATCCCAATATTTCTTCTGGTTTTAGTAAAAATGCACATCCCTTTGAGTTTAAAATCTTATGAGGCTGAGTGGCCTGTTGCCCCTACTGCCTTCAGTCTCTCCTGGTATAAATACTCACGAGTAGAAAACTTGAAACTGTGTCTCTGGAGTTAGACCTTAATTTCATCCTAGTAAATGTTCCCTGAAGTAGAACCTAATGAGAACTGCATGTTGAGAACTCTGTTTTAATAACGAAGAGAAAAGTTAGGTTTTACCAGGAGGTGGTGCTTTTGTACAAAGCATCCTGCAGATGCAAGTGATCTTATTTCTCCCATAGAGATAAAGCGCATTCTCAGTATTCACTCTCCTCCCTCCCTGTTTCAGCTTTCCTCTGCCACTACCAGCCCACAAAAATGCACAGAAAGAAAAATTAACTTAGAGTAGTTATATAGCTTGCCTTTGAAAAAGTTTTGGCGTAGCAGCTTCACTTGATGCTAGCAGCATCCTCCGAGCTGGGCTAACAGTACAATCTTGACATCTTCCACTATTCTTCAGCTTCTCTTTGGTAGTTCATTCAAAAGCATCCTGGATTGAGTTATGAATTCATAGATTTAAACCATAAAATCGTATCTAAATATGTGCCTGCCTGTGTTATTTTATTAATGTCAACCCTAGGATCAGTAATTTCAACTCTATTCTTAAAGATGCAAAACGTACCTGGCCCAAATTTTTGTTTCTGTTTTGCACCTGAAGTCACATGTCAAAATGAACAGTGATAAAAATAGTTGGGTGCATTCAAACTAATTGGAATAATCCCAGCAGAAAGTCCGTGCCTCCCTGTCTCAGCCGGTGCATACACACACACAAGCATTAGTTATAAAGAAACCTGCAGGTGGTTCCAACAGTGCAAAGGCTCGCTTTCCAAAATCTGTTGTGACATTTGAGTCAAAAAAAAAGGAGGAAGAGAGAGAGGTTGAAAGCAAGACCTCCTTTCAAACTGAGGACATGTCCCCACTCAAGCCAACCACGTTTGTTACGATGCTTTCATCTCTTTGAATTTGTGAATTCTGCCCAGCAAACAGCCCTCGTGCTCTCTGCACGGGCTGGTCCCACGCGAGCCTTTACACTGGTGTTTTGTGTGAGTGTTTGTGCATATCTGGGGGCTCCATGCCTCCTCCGTCTGTAACTGGGTTTCCTTTCCTCCTACAGAGCTTGCACTAGCACTCATTTATCTCAGAGTACAAATCTCTCCCTGCCTTCTACTCAAAGCCTCAACATCAAGTCAGAACCTGTTTCTCCTCCTAGAGACCGTACCACCACACCCTCGAGATACCCACAGCACACGCGCCATGAGGCGGGGAGATCTCCTGTTGACAGTTTGAGCAGCTGTAGCAGTTCCTACGATGGAAGTGACCGAGAAGATCACCGGAACGAATTCCACTCCCCCATTGGACTCACCAGACCTTCGCCGGACGAAAGGGAAAGCCCCTCTGTCAAGCGCATGCGGCTCTCTGAAGGATGGGCGACATGATAACATTATTACCTATTAGTTGGTTTTGTTTTTTGTTTTTTTTTCTTGCAGTGTGTGTGTGCTATACCTTAATGGGGGAGGGGGGGTCGATATGCATTATATGTGCCGTGTGTGGAAAAAAAAAAAAAAAAGTCAGGTACTCTGTTTTGTAAAAGTACTTTTAAATTGCCTCAGTGATACAGTATAAGGATAAACAGAAATGCTGAGATAAGCTTAGCACTTGAGTTGTACAACAGAACACTTGTACAAAATAGATTTTAAGGCTAACTTCTTTTCACTGTTGTGCTCCCTTGCAAAATGTATGTTACAATAGATAGTGTCATGTTGCAGGTTCAACGTTATTTACATGTAAATAGACAAAAGGAAAACATTTGCCAGAAATGGCAGATCTTTACTGAGAGAGAAAGCAGCTGTTATGCAACATATAGAAAATGTACAGATGTTTTGACAGACCCAGCGGTTGGGTGGCCGTGAATTGATGCTAGAAAGAGGCTGGGTCACCCAACATACCGAAAATGCTCACAAACATGCAGGCATATCATTAGAGTATGGCACTCAGTTAAAAAGGGTCAAAACATTTAAAGAGGACCATACTTGTAAAAATGTTGAGTTCGAGGGCTAGCATATTTAATTTTGAAAATTCTGGGTCTGTATCACTTATTAAATAAAAAAAGTATAAAAATATGTACATTACATTTTGCTTATTTTCATATTAAAAAGTAAGACAGAGTTTGCAAAGCATTTGTGGCTTTTGTAGTTTCCTTAAGCCAAAATGTGTTCTTTTTCCCTTGATAGCTTCGCTAATCTTTTAAACAGTCCTGAAGAAACAAACAAAAAGGACTTTTTGTATAGAAAGCACTACCCTAAGCCATGAAGAACTCCATGCTTTGCTAACCAAGATAACTGTTTTCTCTTTGCAGAAGTTTTGTTTTTGAAATGTGTATTTCTAATTATATAAAATATTAAGAATCTTTTAAAAAAATCTGTGAAATTAACATGCTTGTGTATAGCTTTCTAATATATATAATAATTATGGTAATAGCAAAAGTTTTTGTTATCTTAATAGTGGGGAATTATATTTGTGCAGTTGCACATTTAACTATTTTCTTTCAGTTTTCTTTTACTGGGTATACATTTTACGGATCGAAGTCAGCTGTTGAAAGACTGATCTGTAAAAAGTTAGAATTTACCCATGGTGTAACAACGTAAATCATTTTAATACAGCATTTTACAATCAGTTGGGTGAACTGCGATCCATTGTATATACTGATTAGTTCTTTCATGCTGTTTTGTGCATTGTAACAAGTTAAGGGCCCTTCTATTACTTAACGTCCTGCGTATCTTGTAGTTTTCCATGGATTAAATGACAAAGTGGCATAACTTGGCCCTTTCTCATTAATGAAGCTGGTATTCTGCCTGTCAGAATTGGATGTACAGCTCTAATGGCTGTCGGTTACTTGAGTGCAGGTGAATATTTGCAAAAGCAGTAGGGAGAGTGAAAGGGAGGGACTGGCACAAACATGCCGTTATAAAGATTACTCCCCTCTCTCACAGGTTTAAAATTCTTAGCGAGATCGTCAATTAAAGGACCATTCAATAGGCGATTGATCTTACACAGCCAATATTGGCCATCAGGTCCCTGGTTCCCACGGACATCTGCTGTCACATCATCTCACAGTGGGCACGTTGTTGAGCAACGCTCCCTGTGTACTCGCACTCACAGCCAGATTTGCTCCAGCATATGGCATCCGCCTTTTCTCCTGCCTCATGTTGTTCCTTTGACTGAAGTAGCTTGACCAGAGGGAAGGTATAATTTCTTGAAGTCCCTCTTTTTCCCTCTTGCTTATTAGACGAAAATGGTATCTTCAAATGTTTCAGTGTAAACTTTCTGTTGGAGGGGAAAAGTGTTTAAGCAAAATGTTGGTAAAACTGTTGTATTTCTCCTTTTTCCAAGAGTTCTTCCAACTCTCACCTACATACAACGACGCTATGATGAAGGATATAGCTGCAACAGCTAAGTATCAACACAGAGTATTTTGTTAAGGGAAATCCACACTCTTATTTCCCTCCTGTACATGCAGTTGCTGTGCACTGCTCAATGACGGAGTGTACCTCTCTGTAGTAGACGATGATGAACAGACTACAGTGTGCATTAGGACATATGCTTTTCACTTACCATGACTTTATAGAAGCCTGCCTTACAGGCACTCTCAGCCGTGCAGGGGCTAGTGCATAATCTGGAAAATCTTTACGCGGAATACTGTGCTACTAATGCGTCCATCTTGTCTTGTGTAGCAATCTGCAGGGTAAAGAAAAAGATACGCATGTTTTAAAAAAAAAAAAAAACAAAAAAAAAAAAAAAAACAAAACACAAAAAAAAAGGTAAAATGGGGCCCATAATTAATTTTAAAACACAAAAAACCTGTTTTTGAAACCACTTTCTTCACCTTCAGATGAACCTATACTCATATTCTCTTCCGAGAATTTTAAACTTTGGTGTGTCAAAAATATGCAAATATATCACAAATGTACCTTGTCATTTCAAGAAAAAATACAACCTTATCAGTATTGTAGTAGAAACTTGTCAGTGGGGAAGGGGATTTGGTCTATTGATATATGAAGAATAGCCATATTAATAGTTTACCTTGCGATTTGCCTCAGCAACGCATGAAAAAGGAAAGATATCATATTTAACGAAGATGCAGTGTAATATATTACTGCAAGTAACTAAGCAGAAAGTAGCGTGAAAAGTATTGCCTGGGCAATTTATATTAACTCTGACAGTGATTTTTGTATAAACACAAGTAGAACAGAATCACGTGAAAATAAATGCCAGTCATCCCTCTTGTTCTTGCTGCAGAGGGCAACTAACTTATACTGGCAAAATTGTGGGGGATAATGCATATTTGCAAACTGATCTAATGATAAGAAGCACAACTTTGATTGTGAAGTCACTTTCTGTAAACTATAACTGTCTACCTTTCTTGTTCCTTTATCTGTACCTTACCATTTATTGTATTTGCAAAGCTAATTTGGGTTTATTGTGTGATTCCTTTGTATTTAAGGAGTTTGGGGCAGAGCCCTGAAAGAGTATTAACATTTACTTTACCTTAACCCATGCTATATAATGTTTTAGGCAACATTCTTAATTGTAAGTTCAAACACCTGAAGTGGCATTCTAGACATCTGCAAGTATTGTTATAGCTAAGCTAACCTCTATTAGAAGGTGTTGTCAGTTAGTGTTTAATTGCTGGTGACAATTATATGATATACCCTATCTGCACAACCTGTATATTGTATGCATTGAGCCATTCGCAGTAAAGCTTTTGTCATTTCAGTGTTTTTCAAAAGTTGTGTTTTATAACAAAATGGCTTATATTTTTCCCAGAAGAGGAATTTAGCAGTTTTTAATGAATAATATAAAAATATCTGTTGTCCTCAGATCTTTTTCAGGTAAAGCTAGCGTAAGAATTAAAGAACTCATAGACTGTTTTCAAGGATGTCAACCCTTTTGTATTGTATGTGTTATCCTATATACCCTCTTTTATCTATAGTCCTAACAGAGCTGTTTTGTTTTCCTTCTTCCTTCGCCTTGAAGGTAAATGCTTTGTAATTTTTTTAAAGCCACTTGAAACCTCAATAAAGGCTGTTGCCTAAACATGGCATACTTCATCTGTTCCTGTTTGTGCCATCTGCTGTGATGTCGTCAGTTATATGGCATTAATTTCCTGCCACTACAGGTCTCTTGAAGGACTGATGGAACATTGGTGTCTGTTAGAATGCTTCAGACTGTAGATGTAATAAAAGGCTTTTGTTAATATATTTTAACCAAAGATGTGGAGCAATCCAAGCTTTGAGCCACAGATCTTCTGCATCAAAAGTATCCGTTTGATTATTTTCATAATCAGGTGTTGCATTTCTACCATCCCTTCTCATACCTCAGACTGATCCGTACCTCAGTTTGATTCAAAAAAGGTCAGTTCAGTAACTCATTAAAAAATTAAAATATAAAAAAAATGCAGTACCAGAGTCTTTTGTGGAGTAACTAATATCAGACCTGGGTTACCGCAGGCATTACACTTGGATTGCTTCAGATGGTTTGTTGTATCCTTTTTTTGTTTGTTTTTTTTTTTTCCTTCTCTTTCATGGGGATTTGCTTCCATAAAACAATGGTGATAACAAAATAGCTTGTAAATGGGAGCATACAAGCATTTGCAACAAATATTAAAGTAGAGGCTCACAGCGGCATAAGCTGGACTTTGTCGCCACTAGATGACAAGATGTTATAACTAAGTTAAACCACATCTGTGTATCTCAAGGGACTTAATTCAGCTGTCTGTAGTGAACAAAAATGGGAAAATTTCAAAAGATTCTCCTGCTGGAAATAAGGTATAATTTGTATTTTGCAGACAAATCAGTAAAGTTACTGGCTTTCTTAGTGATATGGTGTCTGTGGTGCATTTTTTTATTAATTTAAGTAATGTTCCGTTTTCACTGTTCTGCACTGTAACACATGAAAGAATCAGCACTTTAACAACTGACAGTTGCCTGTCACTTGTGCTAGAAAGTTAAGCACCTTTTTATGGCACCCTGAGCATCTCGGTGCCTCACAAATGTTAATGCCCCACCACACATCATCCCACCAAGTCAGAGAAACCCCATTACTGCTCTGGAAGTTAGTTGTCATTTTGAATGAGACAGTCCAAATCTGATGTCTGAGCTAGCAGGGGAGCTAGGTGAGATAATGCCTGGCTTTTAGGTAATTAGCCACTGACAGGGAATCCAGACTCCCGTGTATACGTGTCCTGTAAGTTTTACCTGTGGGGAGAACCATGCAAAAACCCTACCAAAAAAAGCATGTCAAAATCATATGTTGTTGGGTCTATGCTTTATATATATTCTCTAACATGATAACTTTATAGGGACTGCGTCAGAATTAATTTGTTCCCTTTTGTGTACTTTTGCTTGTTGTTGTTTAATTTTTTTTCCCTGCTAACATTTATGGTTTTGGAGTCTAAGAATACAAGGATCACTTTACTTCAATGAGATTTTTCATGCCAGAGTGAGACAAGCTATTAATAACTCAAGGTGCTTCGTGAATGTGGCAATTTCAAAAATAACATTAGAAGGCCTAGCTTCTAAATATGTCTATGAAAGAAAACAGCTGCACTGTTGTTTACCTGTTGCTTTTAATGACTTTTTTTTGAAAGAAGAGAAACGTTTCTAGTATTGCAGTGTTGGACACAGCACAATAATTAGATGCTAAAACTAAGATCAAATGTCATTGGTTTTACTCCATAATATGTTTTTCTAAAGTAAATCACTTTTTGTCATCATTGGCAAGGATAAGCAGAATGTTTCTGGAAATGCAGTCAAAGGGTGGCAATACTCTCTGAAATCTTAGAAAATTCGTTGTCTGGAAGTCGTTGCTCCTGCAATCAGTCTTCTGTGTGATTAATACCAATAATGCTATACGTGCATTGGAAAAGGATCACTTAGCAATAGAGGCTGTGATATACTCTGTTTTGTTATCTATTACTCCAGAAAAATAGCTCTAAACATACTGATTACTTTCCTTTAGATTCTGTGAACTATATTTATAAACAACTTTTAAAATTGTATGTTGTAAAAGAAGTGGGAGGTCACCGGTTCTTTAAAGAGCCTTTCTCACTTTGGGCTCATGTAAGTCATCCTAAAGAGCGATTGTAAAGGGTATAGTCTGAGATAACTAAGCCACATACCTTCTCCATCCAAAGTGTTTTCTTTCCCTCCAAAGTTTTTTCTTTGTTTCTTTAGCAAAAATCATCATAGCATCTTTTTAGAACTGGAAAACTATGTGGAGACAGTTGCTGCATACGTCTCACAAAAGAGAGCCCAGACCGTTGGTTCTGTTTATACCTTTGCTTATTTTCGATGTGACCCATTCGCACCTAACCCTTCCTCAAATGCAATGCCTACATTTCCACAGGTAAAATACTGGGAGTGAGAGGGTCCAAGGAGCAGCAAGGAGGAATGCTTTTAAAACAATCAGTCAGATCTGTAGTCTATAAACAGCAAAAAGACATTGTTCATGCCTATATTGACATAATTCAATGGAAACTTACCAATGCAGATCAATGCAGCAAGGCTTTACCTGCTCCATAAATGTTCCCACCTACACGTATAAACGGAACTCCAGTTTTCTGGAGTCTGATTTTGGGAAGCTCGGGCTGCTTAGCCATAGCAAACTGAGGTTACGTTTATTTTGTATTCATCCACTGCACCTGATACTTTACATTGAGTATTCAGAGCACCTGCAATAGGTAGATCTATAATAGTGCATTCTCTGCAGTTCATGTAAACACATCCAACGTAACTTTAAGTGTAGTTAACAGGCATTATGGCTAACAGTAGTATTTCAACTGACAAAGGTATTTCTTCCTCCTCTTCCAGCAGATTTCGGAGCATGCTTTGGTTCCATTCTGCGTCACCTTGATTGCTAGAGATAGTTCTAAAGCTAACATGAGGATACTTGTGCAAATGATGAATTTGAAGTGAGTGCATTGCTTCTGAAAGCTGCAAAGTGCACTGCTGTAATTGTCCATTCTACCCTCTTTTGTCTTTGTGCTTCTGTCTGTGATTCATTCATAGCCTGCCCGGAGTTTTCAGTCTCAAGTAGCCGTTTGTATTTGTCTGGACAATGACCCATAAGTTGTTTTAGGCTGCAAAACATGTTTCCTCATTCTGGGGGGTGCTGGTTGATCACTGTTAGCTATGAAGGTTTCTCTTCTTTGACTGAAGACAAGAAGTGATGTAATAGATCATTTCACTGTATGGGAAAAACTTAAAGGTGAAAAAACTTCAAGGTAGTGTATTTGTATGATAAACATCATTGGTGTAAACCATGATTTTGTTATGATGGTACACTACATAGCTAATTATTTTCTGTATTTAGCAATGTTGCTCAGGATAGGTTGTACAGACTCATACTGAAAACACAGCGTCTCGTGACAAGTATGTACAAAAGTGTGTGGTATCACCAAAACACAAAAGGAGGAAACAAGGAAGAAGCATCTGGAATCTAATGAGATCTACAGAGAGTTGACAAGCCAAGGCACAGCACTCACACCACCAGCCCGGCCAGCAGAAATGCAATTCATTGCATTTACCGTGTTGCATTTTGAACCACTGAGAAAACCGTCACAAAAGAAGGAATTTCATGTTAAAAGAAAAAAGATAAATTTCTGTGTTTCTGTGCCTAAATATCTGAATATATGTCAAAAGAATGGTGCTT
Source organism: Cariama cristata (assembly GCF_000690535.1). NCBI lineage: Eukaryota > Metazoa > Chordata > Aves > Cariamiformes > Cariamidae > Cariama > Cariama cristata. The sequence goes on along the minus strand of NW_009605644.1, from coordinate 18,921 downwards.
GAAATGCAGCTGTTTTGTTTCTCTCTGACACTTATTTATCGGGAAAAACTTTACTTTCTTTCGTTCTAACTTGCTGTATTACATGTTAGTTAACTTGCAAAAGCTGAAAAGAGGTTCCTGGCTTAAGTATGTTTGGTTTATAGTCAGTAGCCAAGGAAAAGTAGCCTGATTTACAGCGGTACTCTCAGACTATGGATACTGAACTTTCACTCAGCAAAACTGAAGACAGAAACTTGGAGGAGATTGCACTGCGGCTGTTGCCTCACCGCAACACCCTACACCTTCAAAAATAAACTTGTGAAAATATAATACACGTGGCGCTTAGTCATCTGAAGTAAATTTATCTTTCCTTGGCAGAGGCCCAAGTCACTTTTTTTGCAACTTTTTACACTGTGTTAGAATTTTTTTAGAAAGGAACTGAGAGCTAGAAAACATCACTACGACATCCTTTGCAGTGGTATTCCTATAGTGGGCAGCCATGATCTGGTACACATTACTCCACCTTAGAGAGAATATAGAATAAGATGAGCTGGGCACAAATCTGCTTGGAAGGATAAATTACATAAAACACGAGTTTTCCATTTGGAAAATAAGAGAAAGAGTATATCCTTATGTGAATGGTATGGAGACAGCAAATCTGCAGGAAACTACTGTGTACTCTCTCACAAAAATAGTGGAAGGAAGGGACGTCCAAAGAAACCATTGGACGGCAGGGTCACAAGGGCATATGATGTCTACATTACATGTAATTAAGTAGAGGGACTCGTGGCCATAAAACATGGTGGAAGCCAAAAGAACTCCTAAGGGGTTAGGTAAGTTAATGAGGTGTAGCTCCATTTGTCCTGTGAAGCACGACGATACACTTAGACTTGCCAGCTAGAGTAAAGGAAGATTTTCCACAGCTTATTTCTGGAAAATGAGAGGTATTCTAGGGGAGTATTCATATATGCCTTTTTTTTTTTTTCTTTTTATGTTCTTCCCCCTGAAACCCCCCCACAGACCACTGTCAGGGAGAAGATAATGAGATAAATGGACTTTTAATCTGATCCCATACGACAGTTCTTGTGTCTAGAGATCACATGATATAGCCATCCTTCTTTTCCCTGCAAACTCTTTTTTTTTTCAGACTGTGTATATTGATTTTACAATGTTAGAAATTAATACAGAACAAATGAAGCAGTCAGCATGCATAATAAAGCAAGAGCTAAAACTGTCAGGCCTTTCCACTTAGTATGGCTTTGCTTTTTCAATATTGCGAGGCACACCAAGTTGACTTAAGTGTAAACACGCACCTGTTTATTTATTCCACAGCAGCCAGGAAAAATGAATAACTGCATAAATTACAGACACATGAGTGCGTGATTGATATCATTAATGTGCATGTACAGGAATGAGACAATATCAGTGTGTAAGTATGGGGGTGGGACATGAAAAGAGAGAGGTGACATAAATACAGACCTGGGCTTGTAATTTCACACACCTGCTGTTCAACCAAGCACCAGAACTTTGCTCAAAAAGACAGATCTGTAGTTGTCTGCAAAGTGCTCCCACCATGAAAAAAAAATGGCTTGCCTATGTAAATATGCCAGTATTAAGCATCAAACTTTAATTAAGAAAACACTTATACACACAGGTTAAATAATGAAATCTTTGTTCACTGTTGGGGTACCCAGCTACACAGGAAATTCCACGGAACAGCTTTATCGGGAAATATATTCTATGTGCTCATATCAGGGCCTTTGCAAGTGTCCCATCGGACCAGTGTGCAAATGGATATGCTGGGTTAGCCATCCCTGTGTAGTCTCTGTTTTCTGTATCTAGACTGACTAACTTAACAAAGGATATGCTGCAGTTTAGTCAAAATTACAGAGCTAAGTGCAGAAACTCCTGAGCAAAATTCTGTGGATATGTTACACGGATCGTACTTAAGGGATGTCAGATGATGGTTTCTATTCCCTCTGATATCTCTGAGTGTAGACTGAGGTATTTTAGGAGTTTCCAAAAAGGTTTTTGTATCTCTGAAACTGTGAACTAGTCGAGTTTATTAATAGTCTAACCATAAAATCATTTAGTGAGAGTAATTTAGCAACTCGTGAGAAATGCTCATAACAGATGCAGCATAAATATAACAATCATTTAAAAAAATCTGTCTTGTATTACCTTAGCATGCAGAGGCAGAGACTGAGCCCTTGTCAAACACAACCTCCTGCAATGTCTTCTCCTCTATTTATACTCTTTGAGTATTAGCTGAACAATTCAGTGTGTCAAGTCGTTTGATTCTTGCAGAAAAACACACTTTTTCCCAAGATAGAAGATGGATAGCAGAAGACAGTTGGACAAATCAAAAAGCATACAAGAAGAGTAAACATCATTTCAGTGCCATCTTTTTGAAATCTGTTTGAAATCCCAGCTGTTCTAAATTTGAATGGTTAAAAAGTAGAGGTTACGTTTAAATAGTTGTAAAGCTAGTCCTGATCTAGCTTTTCATATGGCTGTGTCAGTGTTTTTCACAAGTGTAAACAGCAATTGCTTGGGAGTTTGCAGAACTAGAATCAACCTGCAGATCAAGTAGTGGAAGTTACCAGTGCAATGCTTTCTAATCCCCTTTTAAAGGTAAAGGACCTTGAAAAGAGGAAGAACAGCATAGCTTTAGGCCAGGCTTTCGGAAGAACAGCGATGGCTGATCAGCAAACGCAGGACTGTGATCCGGGCAAGAATTTCTGAGGCGTTAGGCTACTGTTTTCTTAACTTTGGAATTTAGAGGAGGAAGTGCACACTCTACCTCCTGAAAACACAGGAGAGGTTTTCCCAAACAAGTATTTGTGGCTAATTCACCCTGTTTCTACAGGATGAAATGTGGATGTACATGAAGTATATTATGGTTTGATACAATGTGGGGGGTCTTTTCTTCTTCCAACATGCAACAGATACCTACCAATCACCTCCTGAGCTTTTAATTGACATTTCTTTCCACTGCTGTCCTTTGTGAGCCTCTCACCTGTTAAATACTAGCTACATATTGCAATCAAATTCCTGACTCAATGTATTAAATATCTAGTATTTCCTCTCTTCAGTTCGCATTATTCTAAGATGCTTTCAGGATGCTGTGAAGACAGAGACAAAACCCCATCATTGTGTCAGTATGGCTCAGAGAAAACAAAATTCTTTCTGCTTCAGAGAACTGCGAGACGAGCAGCATCTTTGAAATACAGTGCCAATTGAACTGTTGTTTTAGGCAAAGGTAGTCACAGGAAGGCCACAGAAAAATAGGTGCTCCAACAACTTGCATAGTCAGTGAAGGCAAGGCCATAACAAACGTTCAGCTGTCCCTCTCTCCCCTTGCTGATGGATAACAGCAAAAGGAGAAAAATCTCTTTTCTTCCCTCAGCCCCTTCTGCTGCAGTGCCTTAGATGTGCCGTCTGGCAGGAAGATTCTCAAGCACATTTCTTTTACGCTGGACCTCAGGGGTTGCTTATCTCCTTCTGACACATTTTAAGATGGGAGACAGAAAAGAGAGATGATTTAATGTAATAGCATATCTGTATGGATTTATTTTTCAGAATATTTCCTTACGCGAAGTGATACCCCAAATTTCTCCTGACTTGTCATGATTTCTCCCTTTTCTTAATATGCCATGCATACGAGGTACCAATTTGTTCCTTTTTAACTTTTCTGGTGATATTTCCATGTAACTTAGCAGAATTTAGGGCAGAATACTGCCATATTAGAAACAGTTAATCATATGGTTCTAGTGAAAGAAGTAATTTTATTCAGAAAATTTAAGCTGAGGATTAGTGGTCAGTCTACACGTTGCTGCTTAAATGTGTGTCTACACACGCAAGTCTATACTTCTTCACCATGAAGAAAGGGTTTGTGAAAATACGTAGTAGTTTGAGGACATCTTTGCACAAGTGCGAGTTTCATTGCTCCTCTATGTAGCTGCTTAGCAGCACTTGGATCACAATTTTACTTTGGGTTCAGCACTTTCAGCTTGTCCATTCCTGAGTGATTAATAATAATTAGAATCACTAATTGCCTCGGTCCCTCTCCCATCCACTTGTTCATGCTGGGGAGTAGCAGTCAGGCCAGCGTAGCCTCACCTCCTCAGATCAGATCAAGGCTCCCTCTTCGAGCCAGGATAACGAGGGAGATGTTCACCTGCTCAGTGATAACAGTCGGTCTGGTTTTACTTGCACTCTGTGCCAGAAGACTCTAATTGAAAATCACAGGCTGAGTAACAGGTGAATGAGGGTCTGGAAGGAAGAAACATGGAAACTCTAATGAACTGCTTGTAATTTTGAGATTTTGCAAGTTTTTTGTATAATGAAGTCATTTTCTTGAATAAGATGATTTCTTTGACTGGGCTCTCTCTTCTGCTGCTGCATCATATATCTTATAGGTGGTACACCTTGTGAAGGGAGTGTTTTATCTGTTTGCAGTTGGCTGTGTGCATGCAGTATGCTTTGTTTGAAAGGCTGTGTCTGGGAGGCCAACCAGTTTGGTTTGTTGTGTTTCTTACTATTTCTGGAAAAACACGGAGAGGAAGCCTTCACTGGGAGAGACTGAGCAGGGAGTTTCTGGAGTGATGTACAATCGCAGGCTGAGCAGGAGTGGGGTACTGACCATGGCAAGAAATCTCCTCCCCCAGAAAAGACTGAAAAGAGAGAGGGAAAGAACATTTCCGAGGAGGCTGAGGGGAATTGTCTGAAGATTGTACAGTGCAAGAGGCCATCAAAGGCTTTTGGAGTGGAGCACAAGACCAGTAGTGAAGACTACAAGGTACAGAGAGAGAACGGAGTTAATTCCCCTACTCTTATTTAGTATCTCCTCCTGCAGACCTGATATTCTGCTATTTAAAGTATTCTTGTGTCTAGAAATTAACATTTTAAGAAAACTTTGCTTGAGAAATAACACTAGTGAGGATGCTTACAGTAAGAAAAAGCCAAAGTGTCACCTCAGCTCAGCCAAGGCTCTTATCGCATGCTTCTTTGAGGGCATCAGGACTCAGCTTCTAGGCCACTGCGGCTGCAGAAACAAGCATCGCTTGGGTTGTGCCAAAAGGTTTGTTCTGTGTTAAGTTGTAAAATCCCCCCTCTGGTTCCTTACTAACTGAAAAACTACTTTTCCCGAGACAGAAGCTGGAAGAAAGGACATGATAATATATTTATCCTGTGGAGAGCCAGTTTCATCATAATTATTTGGCCTGTTTGCCAAATAATGCTGTATAAAAGACCATAAAAATGTCTTAAACCAGGGCTAATTTTTCAGCAGATCTTTTTTATCCAACATAGTCTGCTATCACAAAAGTTTTTATAGCTGTGAGAGTGTGAGCTGCCCACTCACACTGATTTCCTCTGACAAAGCTAAACAGATCAACTGCTGTTTCTGAGAAACTTCTGTGGTTATGCTGCCAGTTGGGGTCAGGACACGTAGCTAAGCTTGGATAGTTTTTCTGCTAACGCTAACATCAGTCTCTTTCAACAATCTATGAATAGCTGCTGAAGAGACAGCGTTAGCCAGACCTTTTCTCTTCCCACCTTCTGAATGGCAGCAGATTTCTCCACCCTACCAGATTATAAAGAAGCTAATTTTGCCAGTAGGGAGAAGTACCCGTCTCTCCTATACAGTTTTTCTGTCCTATTTTTTGGAGACGCAGAATATTAGACTTAGAGAGGCTTCAGGAAGACCCTTCCTTTTCATGTCCCAGGCATTTGGATTTCCTCTGATCTTCCTCTTTGGCAGCCAGTGACCCCAGGCAGTTACCCCTGTTCCTTACCCAAAAAAACCAATTCTGCTCATTGGACTAGATCCAGTTACTTTAAAGGAACCTCATACTTCACCACTACCTCCCTGAATTTCCTCTGATTTTTGGAGAACAAATACACCCGTGCTCTCCATCGGTAGGTGGTCTCACTCCTACGCTTTGCTCACTGTACTATGTTTAGCAACCCCTTAGCTAGTGAATGCAAATTATCAGGCAGAGAGGGATGCAGAGGCCACGCAGCCCTTGCACAGCAGCACCTTGGCTCAGCCTCACTCCTGGGAGATTTATTTCCCTGAGGTTAATGCTCTTTTATCCCACAGCACAGGCTCAGAAGGACCGGATTTAATTTACAGTGTAAAACTGTCTTCTGTGGCTACAACAGGCAGAAAAATCTCATCCTGTCCTCACATTGCCCAAAGCGAAGGAAGCAACTTGCCCTGCTGTGTAGGGTATTCAGGTGATGGAGGCACACGTAGCATTCGTCACGTAGGGTTCCTGGAGGGCAGCTCGTATATAAAGTGGTGACAGTATTAAAGCAGATGACTCAGTCCTCGTAGGTAGGAGTATGAGCTGTACACCGGCACAGAGGGTTGGGCAGCTGATGGTGGGGTAGCATCCACAGATACCTCTGCTGAAAGGCAGGGGATTTAGAAGACACCCAGAACGGGTCTAGCAGAGGAGATTTTTTAAAGATTATTCAGATCCCATGTAGATCCCCTGTGTAAGGGCTGTGATACACAGACTTTACACAGGGATTTACTATCCAGGTCTCCTTACTGTGCCAGATCAGTCTGTCAGTGGATGGGCCCTCTCCGAAGTGTTAGTGTCTGTCCGACAGTTAACAAAGTGCTTTGGGTCTCAGTGTTGCACCGTCTGCCTTCCTGTGTGGTACAGAAGCAAAAGAAACTGTCTACCAAACTCTTGACTTTTGTCTTTTTAAGGGAAAAAAAAAAAAAAGGAAAAAAAACACAAACAAACAAACAAAAAAACAAAACCCAACCAAAACGCTTCCTGTTTCCAAGCTTAGGCACGAAAGTGCTTTGCAATGCTTTTAAAGACAAAATTAATTTTTTTGCCACTCATTTCTGATACTCTGTCTCCCTTTAATTCCAAAGTATTTTTTTCTGAATGCTAGGAGATTAAAAATTTAATAACCGAGTTAGTGAATGGACAGGCAACAAGACAGAAATACTTTTAAAAGTCTTCATTAAAAGGCTGGGAGTTTGCAAAGGCATGCCCAGCCACGGCATATGGGTGTTATGTTGAAGTTAAGGTTGCACAGTCTTAACCTCCTCTCTGTTGTGTAATGTGTATGATTTAGGGCTATTGCTTTTCTGGGCATACTGCAAAAGACATTTGTTCAGTAAGTTTTTTTTGGAGAGCAGTGGGAATATTCTTCCTGGAGTGATGTAGGACTGCAGCAAAGCTTTTGTAACTGCCTGGCTAACATACTGTTTCAAATCATTACTTTTGCTGCTGGGACTTTATATTATTATTATTGACTGTGTGTTAGATGCCTAGAGCCTTGTCCAACAATTTTTTCACCTTAATTACCATTTAAATTTAAATGAATAAATATTCCACAGTTCCTCCTAGGCAAGCCGTTCTATCTGTATCTCAGTGTTCTCCTGTGTCAAAGAGACTCCTGATCCATTCAGGACCTTTTCAACTGCAAATCCCCAAGTAAGCAAAAGACGAATGTAAACTTACACACCGTGTTCTGGGTGAGGGAGGATGTCAGACTCGCCTTGGCTTGCGTGCTGAGATGGAGAAACCTCTCTGTTGCTAGAATTTGTTTCTTCCATTTCTGCAAAGGAGCAGAGAGATGTGGTGGCTTGGCACCACTTTCTGACTATCAGTCCAGCTTCGTAGACAAAGAAATACTAAATAGAAGTCTGATCAAACTGTTTTCTCAAGACACCCCTGCACAGCTATATGACCAGTTTGTTTGAACTGTCAAGGCAGGTCTGCAGTCCATATTTCAAACTGAAGCTCACCAAAGTTGTTGGAAGGGACCCAGTTGCCTTCAGCGGGCTTTGGAGTAGGACCTGTCTGTCCAAAGGCACTTCCCTAATGTTCAGTAGGGGCCTGGGGAGCTGCTTGACCATTGCTGCAGGCAGATAAAATGCCTTCTGTGCAGCAGCACCCAGGCATCTCATTTGGGCATCTGCTGGTTTTGCTAGTCTAAGCCATGCCATAAAAGTGGAATCTGACCCTTCGTCTGCTAATCCCCGAGTCCGATGTATGGGTTTCACAAAGGAAAAGTGGCAAAGCAGTGTAAGAGTGATTTTAAAGCTTTTTGGCACTGATGGCAGCTTAAGTCTGCATCCCTCCTTAGTGCTCCCATTCCCAACTCCTGGGCAAGCAGCAGGAGCTCCTCTTCTTCTCTTCTTCAGGAGCGGGTACTTGTGAAAGTGGGGGAGAATAGGATGGGTGTTGTGAGACTACCCCACTGTTTGTGTCATCTACAGTCCCTACATTTAGCATTGCTGGAAGAAATCATGCGCTTTTTTCTCTCTGGTTGTGTTTAATAACTCTGTGTTTTGATGGATCTGCAAGGTAAAACCCCAGCTTGTTAATAGTCCCGACGGCCTTAGCTCTGCCCGCAGACACAGGACGGCAGCTCCCGTCGGGCAGAGCAGCTATAAAAACTGCTAGTGCTGCTGCTTTGCTGCTCTCAGCTGGCAAGCTTTTGGTAAAAATATCACTCGCGTTATCTTCCTGCGCGATCTGTTACAGCTTGGAAACAGAGACATCTGACTGTGTGATACCAACGGTCCTTTCTGACCTTAAATCTCTGAATGTAGAGATTTTCTGAGTTTACAAACCTCAGTTTCTGAGTTTACATACTCACTCAATTTTTTTTTGAGTTTACATTATCTTCTCTCTTCAGAGAAGCCCGTGATGTGTTTGAAAAGACTTCAAAGAGCATCCATAATTATATCCGGGTTTGCAATTAAACCCTGTATGGTCAATATTTTCCATGATTTACAAAGCTTGAATAAGACAAATTAAGTATATCGTTTTGTGTAGGTATATAGTTATGTTTTAGTTAAATTTATCATTCATAATACACAATAATGTAACTTAAAAATAAGTGTTTAGAAGTGTTTATAAGAATACAAAAGCCCTACCTTTGTGCAAATGCAGTAGCAGGTAAAAGTTTATACTCGGACTCCGTTCTTTTACCACTATGGTGTTTGTAAGGGCATGGTTTTAAGATAACATACCAGACAATCCTTATCAAAAAAAAGCTGGACACAGGGAAAATCTATATGAGGCTGCTCACCTGCTTGTATTGTTCTATGTCATGAAATAAAGCAGTCAACTAACAACCTGGATTACCATTTCTGTGGGGAAAACCTGAGCGTGTATGGCTGTGTGCATTTCCTCAGGACGAAGCTGGCTCACGGTACAGCACTAGTTGGAATTACAACAGTGCAGTGCCATATTTCCACCATCCTCTGATGTGCAGGGAGAGGTGACAGGTTTTGACAAGTTTCTACATGAGAAGGGGACAGAGGTGGCACTAAAAAATAAATCCAAGCTGGGAAGACTGAGTCACCTGGAAGATGTCAACACAGTTGAAGAAAAGAGAGTGAAGAAGGTCTAAAAGAAGATGACAGGACCCTCCTCTTCAAATATGAACATGAAGAAGAACTTCTGTACTTTGAGGGTGGCAGGGCCCTGGCACAGGCTGCCCAGAGAGGGTGTGGAGTCTCCTTCTCTGGAGATATTCAAAACCCACCTGGATACGATCCTGAGCAACTGCTGTAGGTGACCCTGCTTTGGCAGGGGAGTTAGACTGGGTGATCTCCAGAGCTCTCTTCCAACCCCCACCAGTCTGGGATTCTGTGAAATATGTCCAATTTTAGAAAGCAATAGCATATACTGAAGAGAGATCTTGAGGGAGATGGTCTAGCAGAAATCCAAAGGGATGATTTCTTTCCGCTGCCACCTTCTTTTACCATTTCCATTACTGTCTTGTGGATCACGGTTGAACCTGGACCTGAGCTGTGAGTCTCGGGTAGAGCAAGATGTGAGCTAGTGTTACCAGGTCAGTTATTTATGGCATGGTTTACCAGCTCCAGTGTAGCCATGGACCGTACTTCTACTGGTTTGTGTCCTTGGCACTGGAGTGGTCATCAGGCAGCCCAAGGTACTGTGCAGGCTCAGCCCCAAACTGTGAACTGCATTTTGAACATCGTGTTTTGAATGTGAATGATTCAGCAAAGAGGAAGGGGGAAGCTCCTGGGGATCTGTGTGTCGCACAAAATGAAGGCTGCTTGGAGGAGGAGAGTCATGCCTCTTTATGGGCTGCTTGTACTCTGAAAACACAGGTAAGTTGCGCCAGGGGAGGTTCAGGCTGGATTTTGGAAGAACTTCTTCACTGTAGGAGTCATGAGGCATCGGAATGGGCTCCCCAGGGAGGTGGTGGAGTCACCATGCCTGGAGGTGTTCAGAAAACGTTTAGATGTGGTGCTTCAACGCATGGTTTAGTGGTTTTAGCGGGCATGATGGCATTGGGTGTACAGTTGGACTTGATGATCTTTGAGGTCTCTTCCAACCAGAATGATTCTATGATTCTGTGATTCTATGAATTTTTCTCCATCAGTATAAGCGTGTTTTGATTTTCCTTGCTGTATAGAGGACCATGTGGTTTGGCAGCTGGAATTTTTGCTTTTACAGGAAGATAATTTTACATCTCGGTTTTGCATGAAGAAAAGCTGGATTCTTGCTGGATGCCTACCATTGGCTCCCCTTGCCTGCAGCAGAATACCACCTCTCCCTCCCAAACAACAGAGACAGATGAAACCGAGCCTCACAGGCTGGCTGGCTGACACTACTGACCCAGAAATTTATGCTGTGGAGCTGGCATCCAAATAACCAGGCACACCATTCGTGCTGACAGTTGCCGCTGTTCCAGAACAGAGCTTATCCCTTCAATTACGCTGTCTTTGTTTGCTTTTGCTCACACACTGCACCCAAATTACCACCTGCTCTTGAAGACCGCTCTGCTTCCTGGGGCACTTGGGACAATACTTTTGGGGTGTCCTGTTCCCCTCCCTGTGTGGGTAAGTACTGCTTTCCAGGTGCCTCCAGCTGCTGAGGAGTATGAATCAGAGAGGCAACGTATGTACATCAGCACCACATCACCCCTGCCTTACCATCAGCATCAGGAAATTGTTCTCTTTCTGGACACCCCATACAGCTGTTAAAAAAAAAAAAAAAAAAGATGCTTGTCTGAAAAGTCTGAAAAGTCCCTAAATGCTCTCATGGAGGACTCTGTCTCCCTCCAGTGACTGTTGAGTACCTACAGGGAATAGCCTCCTAAATTCGGTATTTTAAAGTTAGGTGGTTTTAAGCGATCCCCCCCCCAGGTCAGAAAACCGGACTGAACCTGAGATCATCTCAGCTGACTTCTTGTGTCTTACGGGCTGTAGATTTTCACGTGACACCCTACACCAAGCTTACTAACATGCTAAAATACGTCTTTGAGGCAGGATAGCAAGGCTTAGAGAGCTCTTCTCTTCCCTTGTGCTGCTGGTGTCCTCTGTCCATTCAAGATATGTACCTACTCCTGACAAATACAGCTTTTCATCTGTGCTTTTTCCCTCCTCCAAGGAAGACCCCTTCGGTATATTTCTGCCTGTAAAGCTACTTATATCATGTAAGCAAGACTTTTTTTTTTTTTTTTTTGATAGGCAGATACACATTTATGTGCCTGACTTAGGCTTTTGTTTGCCCCAGCATTCAAATAGTTTTTAGGCGTTCTCTCCCGTTTTTCAGCTTCTGTTTTAAAAGGCGGACCTGAGAACGTGTGAACATGAGACAGCATCCTGGTTGTGACACACCGTTCCTGAGTTGTACAAAAATGTGAAATGATCTTTCTGTACACAGTAGTTCCTTATCTCTGTTTGAGAACAGATTAGTCTTTGTTCAGCAGTCTCAAGATGAGAATTACTGTTGAGCTGCCTCTTGATTCTGAACCCCTACGAGATTGTCGGTTTTCAAAAGAACCACCACCCTGCAGCTGGTTGCAGTTGTTGTCCCATGATCATGACTTTGCATTTCACTTGCATATACGAGAAAATGCTTCAACTGACCCAAATTAGCTACAAACCTAGAATAAGCTGGATGACTCCCATATAACCAACATTATTTCTCTCTTGTCCAAAGCTTCTGTATCTGCAAGTATTGCCAGCTGTGATTTTTTATTTAGTTTCAGGTAGTTGATAAAATGTTGGAAAGAACGGAGTCATCAACTGATCAATGGGAGTCCTGTCAGAACGACACTTACTTGACAGTTTTTCCACTGATGCCAATTTTTTAAGGTCTATTGGTTGACCAGTTCCTAATTCATAGTAAAGTGTGCTTTATTAATAGCCTGATAGTCTTCAGTGAGTCATGCACTGCTAAATCAAACACCACTGTGCAGAACTATGCGGTTACTCTTACGAGTCAACCCAGTGATCGCATAAAAACTAAAGTCATGTTTCTTTGATTAAAACCCTTTTCCATAAAACTGTGAGTTGGCACTTGCTGCACTGCCATCCTTCAGTTTCTTCTTGGTTAATCATATATCAGTCTCTTTGCTATGCTGTCTCAGATGATTGATGTTAAATTCATTATTATTTAATTTGTCCTGAGTAACATGATGTTCTAAAAAAATTTAGGACTATACAGAAAGACAGAAACTTTATCATGACCAATTCAGAACTGTTCTTGGTACTTTGTGTAGTACAAAGAGTGTTGTTACTGGCAGTTGTGTACACCTTTTGAGAAATGAAAATTAATCATCATTCACAACAACTCAAGATCTTGCTGAAAAATAGTCCCAAGTAGCTTCAATCTGATATACTTTAAAAAAAAAAAAAAAATTGTCACAGGAAGAGCACCAATTCTGCAACAGCCATGCTTCTGTTCTTTGCAGTCAGTATCACCTTGTTCTGAGGCTGAAAAGACCTGAAAGTTTGTGTACAAAATCAGGTAGTTTTCACAGCAAAGCATCAATTTTTGGTCACAGGGAGCATGATGCTGTCCTAGAAAATTATTCATTTCAAAATGTATCATGAATGAGATTTTTTGCTATGTCTTTGTTGGCACGGGAGACAATAATTATGGTTCCAAAAGCACAGCACACAAACAAAACTATTCCATATTGTTGTTCAATAAATAACTAATGAAATGTGTCAACAGTTCAGATTTTGTGCAAGGTTGGAGAGCAAGCAAGATACAGTGGAAAAGAAGGAACAAATTACCTTTTTTTTTTTCCACCTAAGAGCACTTGCACAATAGCACCGTCAAAAAAGATCATCTTCAGTCTACAGAAATTGATGATAAAAGGAAGGTGGATAACAGATGATCTGTTGACTGAAGTGTAAATCTCCAGAGCTGATTTTGCCAGTCGCAAAAGTTTGGATTTTGAAGAAATGAGAGTGAGGAGTGAAAACTTTTCTAAAGAAAGCTTTAGATATGGCATCCACTAACTTTGCCTGCATTTTGGTTCTGTCCTGCAAATTGTGGTCTGGATTTGTTGCTTAGCAAACCAACTAAGAGACTTTGCGTCTGTGACTATTGCAGTTCCCAAGTGGTGAAACTGCAATGTTCATCAATACATTGCTGAAAAGACAAAGGATTGGAACATCGTGTTAAGAGACCTTCTGGTGACAGGACAAGCAGATGGCTCTCTGCATTGCCTGACACTGAAAAGGTGGTAGTCTGGTGGTCACGATGCTGCCTCTGTTTTCCATCAGCTCAAGGATGGATTAGGAAAGCCACACATTTTCCCTCATGCTGAAAAAGGCAGAGGTGCATCACTCCAACTTACCTTCTGCAAGCACATTTTCCTTGAGGAAGCAATGGCGTCAGTGGACTTCAAGGCAAAGCAGCTAGTTCTTAGTGCCCGACAGCCGTCTTGAATTTGACATGGCCTCCAAAAAGGCAAATTACTACGAAGAGCCTTCAGTGACCTTACTGGAGAACAGTAATTTTAACACTTAGTATGTACGCTTCCCATCCTTCTTTTTTTATGAGGAAGCAAGGGTTTCGCAGAGTGACTTCATATGAAGTAGGGTTTGTCTTCTCTGTCCATCTTTGATCTCATGATCGAAAGCCAAGATCTTACTGTTCATCTTCATTTCATATGGTGGACTAAACATACTACCTAAATATAGAAGACAGCAAGAAAGCAAAACCTGACCCAGTGCTGTTTCTATTACTCTAATCCCTACAATTCTGTCAGTTTTATCCTGTTACTCACATTTGAAGATAATTGCCATTTTTCTTGTGTGTGCAACCAATAGGGAGCAGTGTTTTTCTGTTTAATTTGCTGGGAAAAAACAAGTTTACTTGTAGTGTCAGTTAAGGATATTACGCACTTTATGCCGCTAAAGATGGTCTTAACGTCTTAGCACTAAGAGCTCATCAGGTTGAGCGTAGCTGGAAAGAAATGTTAAATAGAGGCCCCCTGAGCGAGAAGAAGCCAGAAGGTGAAGCAACCTGAGAGACAGGATTTAGAAGGAAGGCAGGACTCGGTATTTAAGACAGAGGCAGATCAGGGAGTGTGTAATAGAGGTGGTAGAATTCTTAAGGAGAAATCTGTCAGTGACTGAAGGTAGATTCAGCGAACTGGACAAGACAAATGTAGACTTAATTAGCTGGGACAGGTGAAGATTGAAGAGGGAGACTGTGAGCAGTTGGCTGTCGAAACGCGATAGTTCATGGAAGAGGGCAAGAAGGGTGATCGAAGGACAGACATTGTGATTTATTTGGGACACAAAGTCTGCGTCACCTCTGACTTCCAGACAAGCTGTGGGCAACAGGAAAGCAATCCCATGCTGAATGCTAAACAAACATGTTATAATAACCTAGCAATAGCAAATGTGAGAATCAATGTTTGGACAATTCAGTGGGGCAGGGTGAGGGGAGGAGGGTGTTGTTTTTGCTGTTGAATGGCTACAATATGGTGGGAAGTAGTGAAAAGCTGCCTTTTGTCACAAGCGCAATATGCTGAGGGAAGGAAGGGGAATGTCAACTGTTTTAAACTGAGAACCCAACCATCAGCACCATCTGAGAAGAACAGGAAACATAGAAGGACGTCGGGAGGAAATAAGGGTCGGCACACGCCACGTCCCTCTTTTGGCAGCGTGGTGGAGAGGGTTTGCAAACAACCCCAAATCTCACACTGCAAGAGGTTGCTTGTCACAAACTGATCACTAATTGTTAGGTATTAGGGGGAAAAAGTGTGTGATACGTACTCGGTTGGGTCATTTCTTTCTGTTGCTGTAGGGAATAAATGTCCACATCTTGCTCAGTCTGCTTTTCTGACAGACCTCCGCTGAGTGACCATCCCTGCTGGAAACCCCTGCAGATGCCAAGGACAGACTGGGTCTGGCCATCAGACCCTGCTCGTCAGTCCCTCCAAGTCACACACAGTTGTATAGTGTAACGATACCGAATTTCGTTAGTGAAGGAAGACTGCTGCCCGGTTGCCAAGAATAAAACCGTTCAAAGTAGAAATGAAGGATTCCTCGGGGATGCCTGAATAGCTCTGTTCTTCATGCTAAACTCATTTTAAAACATCGAAGTCAGGCTATGAGAACAAATGTGTGTAGCAGGAAATGTCTATGACTGAAAAAATGCCCCTCTGTGAACAGGGTAGGTTTGGTTTTTTTCATTTTTACCTTTACTAAATAGGCAAGGTAATAAAACAACTTATTTAACTCAGCACTGTCTTCCAGTAGTGCTGCTTATTACCAGAGTGCATTAATTTCTCCATAGGAAAAAATTGCTAATAATAACATAACTATTTGACTATCTGGCTCTTTCCTGTTTATGAGCAAAGACTGCAAGTTGATTTTTATGTTTTAATTGCTGTTGTTTACCGAATTGTATTCTTTTGCTCCAGTTTTAAAGGCTGAGGTTTTTTTAGGGGCAGTGAGGGAGGCAAGCGGTCACTTTTAGGAAATTGAAAGGATTATTGGTTTATTGTTAAAAGTGTTTTCAAAAGCAAAAAGATATATTTGCTGAGGGTAGGTGCTCGTTTCAGTTAATCTCTTCTGGAAATTTAGTAGGTAGATATTGGTTTATCTGATGCAGCCAAAAAAATAGTATTTACAGGAATACTCAGCTGATACTCCAGAGAGTGACTAACTGCTGGTTTCTGGGCTACCAAATATTTGTAAATCTGAACTGTACCAAGTATCAGGGAGTAGGAAAGACAATGTAGCTGTGATTTTGTTTAAAATACTTCCTTCTTCCACTGAAGCTAATTCCATCAACAAAAGTATTCACCTCTTCACAGCTGAAATAAGGCGTTACGAGTCAGTCTCTCCAATAGACTCAGTTTCTGTTGGCCATCATCCTCATACATAAACTGGTGCTGCTCTTTCTTCTGCTTTGTAAAATCACAAAATACATGACCTGAATTTTGAAATGTGTGCTTAATAAATTTTTGAATCTCGTAAATGTTTGCAAAGTGCTTGTATTAACTTTGAAATCATTACAGTTACCATCTGGTCTGTGCTCCTCATCTCTAGTGAGTGCCATGGATGATACTCCAAGGACTGAAGATCTTCTCTCGCTTTTGGGATATTTAGTGGGAGTTTTGTGATTGCTTATGCCACAAGTCAAGAGGCCTTACTGCATTTAGAGAAGCAGTGACCTTACAAGATCCCCTCTGGGTGAGAAAGTGAAGCTCTCAGGATACCAATATGCTGTAAGAAAGGGTCATAGCATTACATCTGTATGGGGCAGAAAAACTGAATATATTTTGGCTCTACCTTTTAACCCTTAAATAAAAAATACGTAATCTCAATATTGCTCACCATTTCTAAAAGACAAATAGCCCAAAACATGTGTAATGAAATGAACGGAAAGAAAAAGAAGCATAAACTTAACTTTGATATTTCATATTTGTACCTTTGTAACATAGTCATTTACTTGATTGGTAATTAAATAACAGAAACAACAGTAGTGCTGGTGCCATGTGTTGGAGTGACTCAGGCTGGGAAAGCGAATGTCTGTATTGGAGCCTGCAGTTTGTTTTATAAGGAAATTATAAATAGATAGAAAACCTGGGGATGCTCAAAACTAGATTTAAGAGTGGAGAAGAGGGGAGGTAGCTCCAAGCCTTAACACAGCCTTTTGACATCTAGCGTCCAACATTTACCTCTACTGCTCTGGATGCAGCAGGGGAAAAAACTCGTTACTTCTGTCCAGTTTGATCTTACTCTTTCAAAAGTGTCTGACAGAGAACGGACTTTGAATTCTGGTGCATTAATTGTCTGTTTTCTATTTCTCAAAATTATATGATGGGCACAGTTCAGGAGAAGTAACTGAGCACCTAACCGTTGTATTTAACAACTGTTAAACATGAAGTCACAAAGGAAGACTGCTGTACCCATGTTCATGAACGAAGAAAAGTTCAGCCCGGAAAATAATCTTGATTATAACAATCCTTAGGCAAATGAAAGATGGTTTGGTTTTCAAGCATTTCGAGCTTTATTTCCATTGTACTTGACTTTTGAATGTCAACTGCTGGATACCAGATAAAACTTTTTTCATGTTTGTAGGTTTGTCTGAAAATTCAGACAGAACAAAAAAAAAAAAAACACATCAATAATTTAAGAAGAAAAACTATTTTTTTACATGTTTTGGGATGAGTACTCACAAGCAAAGCAGGAAAAGGGCTGTGTGGGAAGTGGGGCCTGGCAGCAGAAACAAGACCCCGATTCTTCAGCACAGCCACAATGAAAACATCTTTGAAAGAGTCATCTGGCATCTGAAATAGCTGTTTTCTGCTAATGTCCCAAACTTGGTGCTTTACTATCAGTAGCAGCAAAACTCTGTCACTGAGAGCGAGGGGCCTGTTCCCCTCAGAAAAGGTAATCTCCGTTAATAAACATGGATTTCCCTTCCAGGATTAGTTTTCCTCGTGTTTTTCGATGGAAGACGGAATAGGTGGCCGATGACAAAAGGGAATTGCTCCTCAAGTTGTGCTTCCCGACGGACGAAGGACGGCGAGCGGAGATTACACCGAGACAGCTCTCGCCTACGGAGACCTGAATCTGCAAACTCTCACCTCTTTCTGCGGGCAGGATTGGGCCTGGGGAGGGGGTCAAGTCACAATTTTTCATCCTGAGCCACCCCTGGTATTGTTTTCCCAAATTTAGTTCTGCCCTACCTGCAACGGGGAAGGAATTGGGTGAGTTGGGGGCTTATAAATTGTGGTTACGATAAAGCTTGGAATAAACTGTCTCTTTCAGATTTTATTAATTACCTTTACAGAGCTGTCTGGTTCAGTGAATCAACTTTCCTCTTGGGTCCCACTGGTTTTAAATGTCACTACACGATGTTGAGAACTCCACTTGATTCTTCAAACCCACTTTTCCCCCCACCACCACAAATTTTTCAACAAACTGTGAACTGCTGCTGCATCCCTGCGGCAGGCATCCCCACGGAAAGCAGTAGAACTCCTGCCGGGGCGAGCGGGACAGGATGGGGGGTGACTGGAGAGAAATCTGCCCCGGCTGACAGAACTGGTGCTTGTGTCCAACAGAGGATAAAATCTAATCAAAAAAATAAAAGAAAAAATGAGGAGGAAAAAAAGGAAAAAAGTTATTTAAAAAAATCAAAAAAAAACACACAACTTTTTTTTTCCCCACCGCCAGTGATTTTTTCTATTCATTTCACATCTTTTTCAGCCGCGTCCCCGCCTCCTCACCCACGCTTGGTGCGAACCCTCTCATTCCACCACGTTTCCCTAAAATTTCTGCTCCCCTTCCTCGCCCCTCGCATTCCGCCGTTTCCAAATTTCCATCCTATTTCCCTATTTTTCGCTTTGGTCCCCGGCTGCTCCAGGAGGACCTGCCCCAGTCCGCACCCGCGGGAGGGTGCACGCCTCCCTACCCCCACCCCCACATTTCCCTGTGGTTTTCCGAAGTTTCGGACAACTCTTGAAAAGCAGAAAGTCTCCTTCATTTTCAGGCTTATTCTGACTTTTTTTTTTAAATTTATTATTATTTTTCCCCGCAGAGCACAGACATGGGCGAGCACAAGGGTGCGTTTGCTCCCTCCTTCCTTACCTGCGTCCCTTCCGCCTGCCTTTTTTATTACTGTTATTGTTATTTTTCCTGCTTTTTCTGGTTTTGTT